>NC_012871.2:50395694-50398256 GCF_000003195.3 Sorghum bicolor
GCTTGCCGGGGCACAAAAGTGAGTAGCAGCACTCAAGGGGCAACGGGTAGGTCGATCTCCTCTAACGGCTTCGCTGCAGCTCTCCTACTCGGGATGCCATTACTTTCGTCTCCTCTTTGTAGCACTGCTCACGAACTTCTCCCGTGGCAGTGCCGCACGGGATCTTCCTGATCTGTTGCTACATCGACGGGATAGGTACAGCGGGTCGTCAATTTGGTGTGGAAGCATAGCCCGCCTCGTCGCGACGGCCTCTGACTGTCTTGCTACATTTAGTTTTGCAAAAAAATTTAAGATTCTTCATCACATCAAATCTTACGGTACATGTATGGAATATTAAATATAGATAAAAACAAAAACTAATTATACAGTTTGCATGTAAATTGCGAGATGAATCTTTTGAACTTAGTTAGTCTATAATTGGATAATATTTGTCAAATAAAAACGAAATTGCTACACTACCCTAAAACCTAAATAAAATTTTACGAACTGAACAAGGCCTAAATACGGCTTCTACAGCTGCCTAAAGATGTATCGGTCGTGCAGACCTTTGTTAGCTATAATGTCCCTCTGCATGGTCTGACAGGTGGCGATCCTGTCTTCTGAATTCTTTTTATATATATATATATATAGTATACTCTGTAGGTAGCTACAAAATATATTATTCTGTAGCCACCTCCATTTACGATAATTTTATATACTAATTTACGATAATATGTATACATATTTACGATAGTTGGGTTAATATAACACATGAGGATATTTACCGTAATGTTATAGTAAACCACTTAGCTAGTAAGAAGTTACTATAATCTTGTAAATTAATATAATAATTATCGTAACTCAAAGTGGCTATAAAATAAGTTATTTTATAACCAGCTACAGAGTAATAGTTCTAACGGATAGTATACTCTGTACAAAATACCATATTTTGTAGCCAGACCGACGAAACCCGCATCACCTATGACTAACCGCACCAGCTGCTGATCGAATCGTCAATTACTTCAATGCATGCAGCCATGCAGGAACGTTCCTGTACGTTAATTAATAAGAATCCCTCATCATCACTGCCGGTAATTACGTCAATTGTTTCTAAATCTTCGCCACATCTGGAGGCTTCCATTTGTGCATGAGACGTGTCTAAAAATTGTCGTAACTTGGCTGTGCTTGTCACGTCCATAGCTGCAGACGACAGTAATTTAACAAATGTATATGTTTACTAAAATTGAATGGTCAAGTTACCAATTGCCGCAATCAAGTCACCATGATTTTACGTCATGATATTCAAACGAGCCTGTTGCTGTAATGGTGTATTCGGTTTACGATAATCACATTATCAGTTACCATAATGGCTCGGTTTACTACAATATTCAGTTAACATTTATCTTTTACTAAAATACCTGTGAAGGATGATTAAAAAAATTAGCTATGAAGGAATACGACAATTAATATTATATAATACATTACAAGCGAGTTACTGCAATGACATATTTAATTTACTAAAATCTACGAAGAAATACCACGTTGCTATTTACCACGAGTTACCATAGTGGCTTATTCAATTTACTACAATGGCATCCTCAAGTTACCGCAATGGAGCTTTTCTGTCCATGCAGTGAGGTCGAGGCAATGGCCTCATGTTCTAACACTGGTTTTTTTTTTTTTTTTTTTTTTTGATAATGTGTTATATCACTGGTTTGGAAGCCCTTTACTGACATCTCCGCTGTCGTGTGTCGTAGTAGACATGCTTGACAATCTTACTTGTGATCTTGTTTAGTAGAGAGTAGAGAGAGGTAGGGATGGCGAGACTAGTACCCTCCACAACCTCTGCTTGGCAGCAAAAAAAAAACCCTCTGCTCTGAAGGTGGAAGGTAGGATAATGCACCTGGATATCAGAAAAAAATAAAGATAAACCTTTTAGCAAGACCAAAGGCTAATATAGCATCTTCTAGAAAGAATACGAACCTTTAGATGACCTCCCAAATCCTCATGGTGTTGGCAGCGGCAACACTGGTGGAAGATTGGGACATCCAGCTGCAGCCTGCCGGGAGTCGGCGATGTCTACCGGTTGCTCGGCTGCCGCAGTGCCAGCGCCCGCCGCAGGAACGTGTCGCTGCCGCGCACACCTCCAGCTCCTCGTCGCTCCCCATCTCCCACTGCTCGAGTGTCCTGTCGCACGGCGCCTGCAGTGCCCAAAGGTACGTCAGCCCGGCGTCACCGGAGGCCAGCGTCCCTAGTTGACGACGACGAGTAGTAGAGGAGGTAGGCCGCGAGGGCCACAATCTACGATGCTGCGGATCCACGTCTTTCTGGAGAGATGGAAATAAGCGTAATTTTTGGGTTAATTAAAAGACCAGTATTTATTGCTTTATTTAATGGTGCGGTGGCTGAACGGATGAAACTTTGCGGACCATGGTACGCTGGTGAGAGGATCAGGCTCGTGAGTTCTGGACCGGCTACAGAATATGATATTCTATAGCTAGCTACAACATAATATATATATATATATATATACATATATATATATATCCATGGATAATAGCGACACCATGGAGCATGACGCGT
>NC_012871.2:50398356-50448363 GCF_000003195.3 Sorghum bicolor
TATATATATTCTGTATTTTCGGGAGTAATTACTTTCTATGTTCAAGAAAATACATTATGTATGTATACACTATTTGTGTATCGATTTGAGTATGTTATTAAGATACTCTAGATCTTACCGTGCGAAAAATTTTTAAAGAAATTCATATTTTTTAATATATTATTAAAATGCCAATACTGTAGTATATATAATAAGTATACCCACATACTCTATGTATGCGTGCATACTTAACATATATACTACCATAGATGGTTTAGTATGATCATATACTTCGTCTACATATACTTCATCGGGCCATATACGTCCTAAATCTAAAGATATACACGTGGGTGTAACTACTACTGCGAGTAAAAAAGAATTATCCTCTCTCTCTCTTCATATATACACATGACTTACTGTTGATTTTTTAATAGAAAATGAGGCCTCCTAAACTTGTTCAAAGGAGATTGAAATCATTCACCCTACACACTACATAGGAGGATTTCAACATTGATATAAGTGACGTCATTGGTGTATCTCAGACACTACCACCTCAACCAGTTCATCAGCAGACAACACATTGTCCAGGATATGCGAACGTCAAACCCTACTTTGCTCGCATATTTGTAGTAAAACTCCTTAGCTTCATCAACACTGTTGAAACGCAACTCATCATTTGGCACTATTGCTTCAGGCAACAAGGGTTCCTATTTCACAAACAACAACTTTACCATCACAATGAACATCTTCTGGTCATACAGTGCAAATTATCCCAACACTATCGATAAATTCTTATGTACACATGGTATATACCACAATAATTAAAACTTATCCACTATGATTATAGCAGTTCATATCAAGAAAAATTTACCAGAAATGGCACTAACAAACATTTACGACAATTTTCACTAATAATATTTACGAGATGATGTGATACGAAATATTTTGTACTGATTATAATTTTTACGAGAATTTACACCACCAAACATGTACGATAATTTTCACTATTAATATTTACGATAATCTACACTAAGAAATATTTACGAAGCTAGTAATACACTCACATGCATGTACGCCTTATCCTTATCAGGAGTCACCATGGTTGCCGGCGATACTGGTTGAAGAGGAGTCACCGTTACTAATCTTGCTGGTGGAAGGCATGGAGAAGGTGAAGAGTTGCTCACTGCTGTCCCATTTGGCACCAGCGTCACCGGCGACAATGACAACCCAACCTGCACCGACTCTGTTGACTGCTCTTTCTGGCCGCCATGGATGAACATGGCCGATAGAACTGATGAGCCCCCAGCCGGTGATGATTTGGTGACTCACGTCTGAATCTTGAATCTGAATGGATGTATTGGATTTAGGATACGTGTACATGCAAGCGCTCAACGCCAATAACCAAGCACTACTCCCGGAAAGTGTAAAATGCACCTACGCTAATTAGGTACCTGCATGCATATGCACTAGTGCTACATGAGCGCTACTCACGCTACTACTTCAAGCAGCCGCGCTACTACTTCAAGCAGCTGCCTTGATGAACGCTCCGGTAATTCTCTTTACCGGTGGTTAACGCTCCTAGCAGGCACGGTCATTAATTACTAGACTAGATGGAATTACGGAAATCAACTAGCGCATGCCTAGATAGGCATCACTGCCGGTGGATGGTGCGGTCAGATTGGCCTGGCTACACAATATGGTATTCTGTAGGCTAGACACAGAGTATACTCTTATATATATATATGCACACGGTAGCGCTATTCTACACCTTAGGTGTAGAATATTATTCTACACCGCAAGTTAAAATTGAGTAGAAAAAAATACGGAGCAGTACTGGAGAGTGTTCAGTATCAACTTGCCCAACACTCAGGACCACGAAATACTGAACAATACTGAAACACGAATACTGAGTGATACTGAATTTTGCTCAGTATAACAGTTTGGTGTAGAATAGTATTCTGCACCTAGGGTGTAAAATAGTATTCTACATATATATATATATATAGTGCAAACTGAACTGATGAGCCCAATGAAACAATCACTGCTGCATGTTGGGGCATTAGCACCAGTCGGGAAGAGCGTGTTGCCCTGGTTCCCGAGCCGGTGCTGCCTTTCCGGGACTAAAGGCCCACCCTTTAGTCCCGATCCGGGGAACCGGGGTTAAAGCCTCACACTTTAACACCGGTCGGTAATTCCAACCGGTGTTAAAGGATCCTGCCAGGATTGCCACGTTGAAGGACCCTTTAACACCAGTTGGTATTATCAACTAGTGTTAAAGGGTTTCTTTTTTTTGTTCATTTCTTCGGTTTTGTTTATTATTTTTATATAATAATAATAATAATAGGTTTTTCAATATATATTTTATGCTGATATAATAATATATTTATATTACACGCATATTAAGCATATATAAATGAAAATTATTGGCTTAGCTTTATAATTAAGCTTTGCCTATAATAAAATAAATAGGCCACATCAAAAATTAAATAGATATGTAAATAGCTTTATATATAGTTTTATAAGTACAAAATTCGTAACACATATATACATAGAGTTTTTTCTCCCAATGTCTAAAACCGATACAAATGATCATCGTTGTTTGGAATAAGAGTTTCGTTGCCGTTGAAGTGAAACTCGCCGTTTGGATTGATCACTTGCTCACGGAGAAATCCTGCTATCGTCTCTTGGATAGCTTTGATTCGATCTTTTTGTATGACCTTTTCCCTCAACCATTCCGTCTTTAATTTGAAATAAATAAAAAAGATATTAGTTATCTAAGTTATTCAATATAATTCAGGAGATAATGAAAAGAGACATGTAACGTACTCTGAGCGTCTCTATGGGTGTTTGATTGACTTGTGCCATCATGAATTTGCACACGTAATATGCACATAGGTTGTTCCCCCTTCTTATCTTAAACACCATTATATATATATATATATATATATATATATATATATATATATATATATATATATATATATATATATATATATATATATATATATATATATATATATATATATTCACGACCACGACAATAAGAAGGTTAAAAGTTAGCGAAAGTTTGCTAGCTAGTAAAACTTACTTGTGGATGAATTATGTTAAGCGGCGCTTTACATCCATTGAGATGTTCACGGTCAATAAATCTTTCCCAAACCCTACACACAGCCATTGTGGATCGTGAACTAATAATTACAGAGTCATATTATGGTATTCTTCTAGCTAAGATCGACATTACGTACCTTTGAATAATGTTTACCATTTGTTGATAATTTTCTTGTAGTTTTCTCATTGAGTCAAAGATTATCAACCGGTTCTTGGGAATTTCAATGACCATGAGTATCCAGTGAAAGTTGTTTACACATACATATATATAGTCAGGCCTATATATAACTATATAAAACATGTCTCGAGTAATAATAAGTAAAATAAAATGTGCATGCACTTAATAACTATATAACTCACTCGAAGTTGAAGGGGAAGAATATTTTTTGTTTTTCTTTTTGGTTCACAAAGAACCTCATAAGATTGGTGCATACTTCTGTGTCATGAGATGCTGTCCACACTGCCTGCGGAGCCTTGAAAACAATATAAGGGTCAACGAACCCAATACTATTGTTATTTCTGATTCTGAGCTCTCTCATTTGGAGCCTGCATATATACATACAAATCCTAAGTGCGTAAGGATTATATACATGTAATTAAAGAAGTTAGAAGTTTAATAAAAAGAAAGAAATACTTACAGACAAAAGCAGTTGACAAGAGATTTGTCGAGAGCGTCGAGGTGACATAATTGGTGCAATTCTTCGAAATAGACGTATATGAGGTCATCTCCACGGAAGTAGTGATGTTGTCTAATACGAACAGAAATCCAATTATCTCCCCTTTTAGACGCCTCCATGCACCACTTGTTTATTGCAAACATTTGTGTGCCGAGCTCATGTAAACGCTGAGGGTTGAATAGACTCCTGCCCGATTCATATCTTGCCCTCCATTGATCAACTACCTCAGCTTTTTCAAATGTTTGACATCCAATAATGGCGGCTATGTCTTCAATATTTAAACCGCTCTGTCCAAAGTAATGCTCAAGTGAATCTAGCTCAGACAACGCTAAGGATTTCTTTGGCATCAAGTCTTCATTTGAGCCGTATTGATTTGGCACAATCAAAGGGGGCACCGGTTTTGATACTTCTCCGAGCTGTGGGACCCCCTTTCCTACTCTCTTTCTAGGCTGTGAAGACTTGACCAGAGACCGCTCATAGTCCGAAAGTGCTGGTTTTTTCTGAGCTTCCTGGTGCTTCTTTTGCTGGTCGGCCACCTTCTTCCTCAGTTCCTCTGGCTTTACATAAAAGTATGGCTTTTCTCGGTTTAGCCGCTTTTTCCTTTCCTCCTTCAATTTATCAAAAAATTGTTTCACCTCAGCTTTGGATGTAGCAATTACCTCCTCTTCACTCTTTTCATAAGGTAATTTCTCTGGTGTCTTAGCTCTCTTTGCTGAGGCAGCCTTCTTTGGAGGTGGGACCGATGACTTCGATCGTTCTTGAGCGGACCGCTTCTGACTACCTCGCTTTGGAGGCGAGGGGACCGACCGTGTACTCTTTGGAGAGGGAGATGCAGGCGGTGGAGGTGGTGGGTGTTGACGGTCCTTAAATACCAAATATAATCATCAAATAAATAAAAAAAAGGATCCAAATGCAACCAACACCCAAACTTAGGGTTTTATCTGACAGAATTCCACGAGTTTTGGTGTTTGTCTATTTCTGCAGGGGGTTATCAGGAAATACGGAAGAAAGGCCCACACGTCGGGTTTACATAGAGATATTAACGTGCCGTGCAATTTTCTGTCATCTAGAAGACTCCAGAAGCCACGGGAACGAACGGGAGGCCGAACGGGCCCGGGGGCAGGGCGCCCGCCCTGGTACAACCACTAATCACAGAATGGAGTACACCATTACAAAGATCTCGTCGAGCTGATCGAAATGCATATATTATTTGCTATATTTGGAGTTCGGAATCAAGAGATATTAATAAAAGAAGGACTCCACATAAAAGAGCTGCGGGATTAATTGGGCCCAAATCAGATTTTGGTCCATTAAGGCCTATGTGCATTTTAATGATATATGGTGGAAAGTTTAGTACCACATCGTCTGCTGAACCAAAAATGCACAGAGGAGGAGGACTATATAAGCAGACCCCCTGGACCCTGGAGGAGAACAAGTTCATCATAGAGTTGAGAGAAGCCCTCGAAGGAATACCTCTCCTCTAAATAAAATTTCTTTTAGGCTTAGCATCCAATGTGAGTAGAATTAGATCTTCTAGTTTCTACTAGATTGAGAGAAATAGAGTGGAGGTGTAGATCGGAGGAAGCCTGGCCTATTGGTGTCTACTCCGAGGTTGTACCTGCGGGATCAAGTCTTCTAACCCGAGGCTTGCTCCTAGGATTCTTCAGTATTTTTACTTCTAAATTCTAGTAAGTTCTTGTTTTATTGTTCTTTTGTTTATGAGTTTACTTTAATCTCTTCCGATTGAGTATTAGAGTAATCATTGCTAGCGTAAACGTGGTGTTTAGGCTAGGGTACTCATAGATATCCCCTGACTAGCTGGACCGTGGTAGTAGCGAGGAACATGACATTTCCGAGTTACCTTTGCATCCCACATCTCGTTAGCAGGACGGGTAGGATTATAGGTGCAGGTCGAACATCCTTTGTGGTGTCTAGATTCCGTAAGCTTCCCCAATAGAACAGTAGATCATCCTTACCAAGGTTAGAACGAGACTACGGTTGTAGTCTTCTCTATACATCACTCACATCGAGAAACATTCTTTGTAGCCTAAAGGGATAGTAGCAATAGATTTGGTTAGTCAGATGCACCCTTTCTCCCAGTGGTAAAAATATAAATACGATACTCTGGAAAACCTCCCGGGTGAAATGCTCACCGATATCCGTGCGCTTGCGGATCATTTCCTGATTGCGTTACCAAATATCAACAAGCATTTCTGGCGCCGTTGTCGGAGAGAAAGATGGTTTGCTGAGATAACTTTAAGTCTTGCTATTATCTTGTATTATACTTTTATACTTTTATAATTTTATCTTTTTATTTTTATCTTTATGGATAACTTAAATTCCATACCTATTATTGAATTCTTTGCACCTTCGGAGACCAGCCATAGACCATGGGAGTCAACAAGTCCTGCCCCTAATTATGATCTGTGTCCGGAGTTGATTGCAATAGGTCAAAACCAACCCTTTTCTATAGCCGAGGTCCTATCTTTTAATCAAGAAGATAATGTACTTTTAGCTACACCTAGGGAATCTATTAATCTTTCTATAAATTATGGTTTAGACCTAGCCCTACAAGACCATGTTTTTTCTCGATATTTTCACATTGGTCTTAATCATATAACCTTTGATAGAGTCTTTCTTTATTTATCTACTAGAAAAGGAAGGTATGTCTTCATTTGTGGACATCCTTCTTGCACTAGTCTTCATAAAAAATATCTTAGAGATAGAGAAGGAATCATCTCCCAGACGAGGAAAGGAAGTTTCAATAACCGATTTCCAAACATTTCAATCCCATAATTCGGCTATCCAACCCATCCTTGAGCCTAATAATTTCTCCTATGCTCTTTCTCTTGAACCTCCCGATGATCCTATGAATCTCTCTAGACATCCCATTCATAAGAGTCACCAAGACCATAAGGAGGATCGAGAAGAGCAACATCAATGGCTAGAGGGCACTAAAAATTCATGTGCTATCACCACATTTGAGATCTCCAACCCTCTCTTCCTTTCTATTTATAACAACTTTAAAAGAGCGGTTGTCGATGCATATGTCTATAATAAATATTGCAGATCTCGTTGAGTTGATTGATGGTTTCCCAAGGACAAGCTTAGTGTCCTAAAACAAGCATTGATCAGATTGTGACATGAACTTCTAATTATTTGCAACATTGCCTTGTGTATTGAGCATATAAAGATAATTATAGAAATATTCCTTCGGGTATTCTTGCCACTAACCTTTCTAGGATTGGAGCAAGAAGATCGGATGAATAACAAGCACAAGGTATGTGCAAACCAATCATCATGCAACATTGAATTAAATTCATCCAATCTTGAATTTTGCAAAATTCAAGCTTGGGGGAGTACTTTACATAAAAACATCATTTGCCATGTTGCTATGTTGGTTGTCCTTACCTATAAGACATGCTTAATTTGTAAAATACTAGTCACACTACTTCATCTCCACTTGAGTAGATATCTATAAAAGCCATCACGCTACCTTTGTTTATCCTAGTAAGTGTTAGTTTAGAAGTACTGTACATACTTCTATTGGCTTTTAAATTAAGCATGGTGCTTAGGTTAAACAGCTTTCCTTAATCTGATTATACATGGAGTCTAGTTTGGTTACTGAATTAAAAACTGCTTGAGTAGACATTGGTATATTTTGTCGGACTAACCCCTGCAGGAAAACTTTCAATATCAACCTGGAAAGTCCTGAGATATAAACTCATTGGAGATAAAGGAGACACTTGAAGTTTAACAATTTGCACAAGAAGGACATAGCTCATTCATCATAAAGAGATGATCTATGGAGGGTGCCACAAACACGATGCACAACCGCTAAGAAAGGAAAGCTTCCACAAGGTGATACTATACCATCACTCTTCAATTAAGGTAACATCTTAAGGTACTTGACTATCACTTTTATAAGTTTCTCCTTGGTTCTGGCGTTCACATAAAATAAAGAGACAAACATGTATGATTTGTAGCTCCAAATTAACCAACCCAATTAATTCAACATGTCCAGTCCTTTAATCTTTGTTCTTAGTACTACCTTCGTGATCCCACACTCCTAATCATATAAGCTAAAATGTTGCACATTCAATCTTTGGAAGATTTAAACAAAACATAAATATAGATAGATTATCTTTCCATTAGGTCGAGCAATCTGATCTGACAAATGTTTCTAATGCTACACTCATGATCCATCAATTTTGTCTTGCTCACTATGCTTAAGGTTAGAGAAGAACAAATACACTTTTGGTTCTGTTGGTGTTTTCCACCAACAGAGCCCATGCACTTGATCTCTGCCTTGTCTCTATGAGCAGGACACATTTTGAGAAACGTGAAGGAGTTTTACAACTCCCAGACTCTACCAAGTGAAGGACCTGGATCTACGAGCACAAACACACTGAGCAGGATATTGCCAACACCGCACTTCGAACTGCTGGGCAAACAACGAACATGGGTGACTCCGTATCAAGAGGTGCAGATGTCAAGCTCCACACCTAATCAAATGATGCACCTAAAGGATGAAGACGGTGAGAAGTCTTGTCCAGAAGACTTAAAACATTGGATCCTTGTTGGAGGAGGTGAAGATCGTCAACTCAAGTCACCTTTCTTGATCAAGAAGGACGACCCTGGTGTCCCAAGCATCGAGTGCACAATTAATGGATACTCTTTTCAGAAGACACTCTACGATACCGGATCTGACGACAACATAATGGCCATAGTCACTTATCAGCTCCTCCATGGAACCATGCCCCTACAACCAATATACATTCAGCTCCAGATGATTTTCAGGTCATTGACATGGGAGAAGACGAGTATGATCCACCCATCATCCTTAGGAGACCGTTCCTCAACACTATCAAAGCCATCATCTATATTGGAACCGGAAAAGTCCACATGCACTTCCCTCTGAAGAAGGCGACGCAACCGAAACTAGAGGAGGCAAATCATCAAGAACGGATGGATAGACTACGAAGGAGAAGTGGTAAGGTCTGAAGACATACAGCTTGAACAAAACCATCCTGAGGAGACCGTAGCACCGAGTCAGGTGTGGAGAAAGAAGATAGCTATACACGAAGAGGAGGCACCGTCGGAACCACCAACTACGCTGTTGGGTATTCTTAACATCATTACCAAAAGTAGACTAAGTTCTCTAAATCTAGTAACGGTGCCAAAAATGCCAAACCTATCCCTCACACCACTTAAGCCAAGTTGTCACCCCCAACATGACATGAGAGACGGGGTATTGAAATATGCAATTGCTCTTCTAAATAAATAATGAATGGGATCTGCAAGCGCACAGATTAATACCGATGCAGCATTTTAACCGGGAAGTATTCCAGGTATCGTTATTTATATTTTTACCACTGGGAAGGGATTAACAATCATCACTATTGATTACAGAATAGAATATGAGATTGAGCATCTAACATTGCATGTATAATTGAGAACATTATATCTAACTCTTCATACAGGGATAAGTGTCACATAAAAGATATATGAAATAATAATAGTGACAAGGATAATTAATCTGATCAGCCACATATAAATATGATAAGCACCTCAATTAGATACTCTAGAAAGTCATTAGCATGGTATTAGAACAAACTACAAGAATATTCCCTAAGTTATTCTTAACTATATAGTCTAGCATATCATAGTTAGTGCAAGCATACTTAGCAATCATTGTGAGACAAGACTACGCCCATGCATAGTGATATTAGCAAGGAATAAGAGAAACATAGCAATCACTCCCCTGTAATAATGTTGCTCTGCCAGCCCAATACATGAGAGGGGGACTATATAAGAATCAATGAAGCTGTCACTATCACGAACCACCCCACGATCTGGCATATTGGGTACAATCGCAGATAAATACGGTATAAGCACCACGCCTACACAATATCTATCATTTACCCATGGATCCGATGGATAAACGCTATACGATCCTAAGCATGTATATAGATCCAATCTAACTAAGCCAAGTACATAACTATGATAAACTAAGAACAATATAATCTTGAATATAAGCAAGTAGAGCAAAGTCATAAGCAATATATTGAAGTAGAACAAAGTCATATTCATAATATTGAAGAACAAAGATGATTAGAAAGCAATTAGAAGCATAATTAGAGAATTACCAAGAATCCTCTTGACAGATCCGGAAACCAATCGAAGATTGACTCCTTCTAGTTCTAATCCTATATAGCTATGCTAATCTAGATATCTAATTGATGTGGTGGCTCTAATCTTGATCAGAGGCTTCTTCTCCCTTGAAGAACAATGAATTAGGGTTGAGAGGCTCTCTCCTCCAGGGGCCAGGGGGTCTGGTTTTATAGTCCCTTCAAGTGAATATGGGCCGTTGGATCAAACCGACTTAGATTGTATGGTTTAGATTCATCCTTTAGGTCGGTGGAGATCTCCCACGAAGCAGAGTCCTGATTGGACTCCCAGAGGGGGCGGGCGCCCAGGGCAGGAGGGCGGGCGCCCAGGGCAGGAGGGCGGGCGCCCTGCCTCTGGCCCCGTTTTGCCTCCGCTTCGGTCTTGTGGCTTCTGGAGTCTTCTAGATGTAAGATAATTGCGCGGCACGTTAATATCTCTATGTAATCCCGACGTGTGGGCCTTTCTTCCGTATTTCCTGATAACCCCCTGCAGAAATAGACAAACACCAAAACTCGTGGAATTCTGTCAGATAAAACCCTAAGTCTAGATGTTGATTTCATTTGAATCCTTTTCTTTATTTATTTGATAATTAAATTTGATACTTAAGGACCGTCAACATACGCCATCCAGTGAATCCCAGGACGACTAAGAAAACGGAGAGTCCCGTTCGGAGGACTTAAAAACACCGAACGCCTTGCCAAGAGGTAAACTTGGTACTTATCCTTTTCCTTTCAATAGTTTGCCTAGTTAATCAGGTTTATGATATCTTGAAAAGAAAATAAAAATGTTAAAAATAGTAAGCCCCATGTGAGTATGCTCATGGCATAAAACCCATAGGTACATTAACTGTGGTGGCATAAAATAAATATGTTTTCATCTTACAATAAAAATATAAATAATAAGTGCATGATCCTGCTAAATAAAATTTATTAGGAGGAAGCTCAATATGATAAAGGCAAAGAGATTTTTTGCTAACACTTAACCAGTTCCACAAATCTTTGTTGTCTATTTGAGCTCCACAGAATTCAAGGATCAAAGAAGACTAGCAGACGGAGGACATCCTAATCGCTGTCAGGGTACTGCCAACTTTCGAATACACCTTCGTCACTTGCTAGCTACATCAGAAGAAATTACGTCAAAATACAGCTTGGGGGAGAGCACCCCTATTTATCCAGCTAAGTGTTTCTACTCGCGTTTATACTTTACTCAAATAATAAAAAGATGCATAATCGTAAAAAAACCCAAATAAAGATTTTGTGCTTTTATATATATCTTCGCTTAGTTTGCTAAATAAATAAATAGAGTTTCTATGAACCCTTATGATAAACTCTCACATGGAAATGATGAATAGTTGCTCTGCCATGACTAGTTATTAAAAAAGAAATCTCTCTCAAGTTTAGGCATAACTGTTATAATTTAAACCTGCTCTAAACCTGAACTTGTGGGAAGAGTACTTGATCTGAAGTCTAAGTCATTAATGGATATGATATGGAAAGGTTGAGCTGTTGTTTATCTGTTCCTAGAGATGCTAGAATTCTGGAGAATTTTATATTTTAAAAATCTTTAAAATAACACATGATGAGTTCATGTATGATGAGAGTTTAAATTCCTACCATAGCCATATATACATGCTTGTCATACTTTGAGCCACACATTTACTTTTTACTGCTTATGAGCATTGAGTGTGGTCAAGCTGTGTAGACCCTTAGGAGCTTGTCATGTGGTTAAATCAAGATTCACTTGCACGTTCACTCATACATGCTACTTCTTCTCTGGAAGTACGCATCCACATACATCCACTCATTTCCATCTCTAGATTCACCCAAAAGTATTCTACTCCTAATCCGGGAGAGAATAGCCAAAAACATTATCCTATCCCTGTTATTTCCTATGAAATAAATGCTCGAGTTATCTTGGTTACTACCACTTGCTATATTATTTCACGAAATGAGTGCTCTAAAAAAAAGAAGAAAAAGAGGAAAAAAATACGAGGAAATAAAAAGGGGCAAGTGCCCGGAACCTCGAATAAAAGAAAAAGTGAGACGAGAGGTAAAAATGGACAAGTGTCCGACAGTAGAATTAGGGGTACAAGATACCCACCTGAGAGGAAAGAAAAAGAAAATATAGAGTATCTCATTCTCCTTAAAAAGCTTCAAAGTGCAAGAAAGGTATGTATCCCCTTAAAAGAGCAAAAGTAGAATCAGATTTCACCATTGTTATCACCATCATCACCATACACCATTCACTCGCCACACATGCACATCTTGATTTGACTTATTGACTTGTTCTTCTGGATCCTTGGTTTGACTATGCAATAAATGTCTTGTAAGTATGTATTATCTGTCTCCCACCTATGAGCTCCAGATATCAAAACCTTATTAGAGTAGGGTGAGAGAGAAGGCAATATCACTATGCCTTATACCAAAAATACCACATACTTTGAGATAAGGCATATACCATTACTGTCTTGGTAAGGATCCAGAAATACCATAAAAGAGAGATCTGAGAGAGTCATACAAGGAATCTCTGAGTTTTATTTGAAAATCTGCAAAAACTCCAGAGCTATAGCTGATCAAGAACAAGAGACATGACGCTTGACTTGTTCGTTCTATCTTTTAACTGCTCAAGACATAAGTGACGGTTGCAAGCCCCATGGTGAAAGGTAAAATGAGTAAGTTTTTAGTCTTAACAGTTTACTCTAACTCAGAGATGAGATCTTACTTTTAAGGCATGAAACCACTGCAGAAACTCTTAAGTTCATCCTTGCTCTGGGACGAGCAAGAGGTAAGCTTGGAGGAGTTGTTGACGGTCCTTAAGTACCAAAGATAATCATCAAATAAATAAAGAAAAGGATCCAAATGCAACCAACACCCAGACTTAGGGTTTTATCTGACAGAATTCCACGAGTTTTGGTGTTTGTCTATTTCTGCAGGGGGTTATTAGGAAATATGGAAGAAAGGCCCACACATCGGGTTTACATAGAGATATTAACGTGTCGTGCAATTTTCTATCATCTAGAAGACTCCAGAAGCCACGGGAACGAACGGGAGGCCGAACGGGCCCGGGGGCAGGGCGCCCGCCCTCCCCCATTGGGCGCCCGCCCTCGTACAAGCATGAATCACAGAATGGAGTACACCATTACAAAGATCTCATCGAGCTGATCGAAATGCATATATTATTTGCTATATTTGGAGTTCGGAATCAAGAGATATTAATAAAAGAAGGACTCCACATAAAAGAGCTGCGGGATTAATTGGGCCCAAATCAGATTTTGGTCCATTAAGGCCTATGTGCATTTTAATGAGATATGGTGGAAAGTTTAGTACCACATCGTCTGCTGAACCAAAAATGCACAGAGGAGGAGGACTATATAAGCAGACACCCTGGCCCCTGGAGGAGAACAAGTTCATCATAGAGTTGAGAGATGCCCTTGAAGGAATACCTCTCCTCTAAATAAAATTTCTTTTAGGCTTAACATCCAATGTGAGTAGAATTAGATCTTCTAGTTTCTACTAGATTGAGAGAGATAGAGCGGAGGTGTAGATCGGAGGAAGCTCGGCCTATCGGAGTCTACTCCGAGGTTGTACCTGCGGGATCAAGTCTTCTAACCCGAGGCTTGCTCCTAGGATTCTTCAGTATTTCGACTTCTAAATTCTAGTAAGTTCTTATTTTATTGTTCTTTGGTTTATGAGTTTACTTTAATCTCTTCCAGTTGAGTATTAGAGTAATCATTGCTAGCGTAAACGTGGTGTTTAGGTTAGGGTACTCATAGATATCCCCTGACTAGCTGGACCGTGGTAGTAGCGAGGAACATGACATTTCCGAGTTACCTTTGCATCCCACATCTCGTTAGCAGGACGGGTAGGTTTATAGGTGCGGGTCGAACATCCTTTGTGGTGTCTAGATTCCGTAAGCTTCCCCAATAGAACAGTAGATCATCCTTACCAAGGTTAGAACGAGACTACGGTTGCAGTCTACTCTATACATCACTCACATCGAGAAACATTCTTTGTAGCCTAAAGCGATAGTAGCAATAGATTTGGTTAGTCAGATGCACCCTTTCTCCCAGTGGTAAAAATATAAATACGATACACTGGAAAACCTCCCAGGTGAAATGCTCACCGATATCCGTGCGCTTGCGGATCATTTCTTGATTGCGTTACCAAATATCAACAGTGGGGCCGATCTTTTTGGTGTTGGAGAACGCGGTGGAGGAGTTGGAGACCTCGGTGGTTTCTCCCAGTGGTAAAAATATAAATACGATACACTGGAAAACCTCCCAGGTGAAATGCTCACCGATATCCGTGCGCTTGCGGATCATTTCTTGATTGCGTTACCAAATATCAACAGTGGGGCCGATCTTTTTGGTGTTGGAGAACGCGGTGGAGGAGTTGGAGACCTCGGTGGAGGAGGTGGAGACCGTGGTGGAGGCGGTGGCGGGGTCGGTGTGGCCGCCGCAGGTGTTGGAGGAGATCCATCATTGTCACCGCCCGCAGCACTATGATGCGCTAGGGAAAGAACTGGACTTAGGTTGGAGAGTCCCTGCAAAGAAAATAATTACAAGTTTTGTGAGCAAACTTTTTTTAAATTCAATACATAATAAATAATATAAGAAGTAAAATCACGCACAAACCTATGGTGAGGAATAATTATGAAGCGCTTGCGCCAACAAATAAACGTCTTCTCAGCTTCACCTAAGGTCTTCTTTCTGTCTCCCCCTTCTATTTCTAGAGGCACACTGCCACAACCTTTCTCAACCCTATCAACCAAGACGCTAGCATATCCACCAGGTACTGGTCGATTATGGATTTTTGGAGTTCTCGTTCGGTGATAGGGTTGACAACAGCGATAGCCACCTTTTTTGTTGCATTCTCATCTGGTACATGCAACTCACAGGTAGTAAAAGCCTCTGTGACATCATCCACGGGGAAGTTTAGCTTTTTGTCATCCTGAATGGTTGGTACTTCCATGGATGCGCAGCTGCTTTTCAACTGGCCTAGGGGGCTAACGTCGACCTCAGACTGTGATGTACCTTGCCCTTTCGTCATTTGACTAAGTGTTGCTTGCACTTGCCTTTGAATCTCCGCCTGCATCCATTCTTCACGAGCTTTCTCGCGCTTTTCTGACTGCAGAACAAAAGCTTCCAGCCGGCGGATCCGCTCTGCCTCCTCATCCTTCTTTCTCTGGTGGCTTCTGTAGGTATCTTGATCAGCTTGGAATGATTGCAGCCACAGAACGGCCCCATAGCCTCTCGTACGCCCACCGTGCTTAGGATTTTCAAGCGCATAGGTGAGTTCATCCTTCTCCCGTTAGTCCTAAACTCATCAGAGTGAACCGCCTCTCGTGCACGGACTAGTCTCTCAGCTGCTTTAGAGATTTCTTGACCCCAAACTAGCGCCCCGGTGTCTGGGTCCACGCTTCCCCCATCACCGTAGAACCAATGCTTTGAGCACTCGCTCTAATTCTTTGCTATTGTCTCGGGGTATGACCCCCCTAACAAGTATCTCCTGTTCCATTCGGTCCCACTTGGGAACAACACTCTTATAACCACCTGATCCCATATGATGGTGGTATGTCTTTTTTACTTGCATTCTCTTTGTTTGTAATGGCTCGTTCCTCGCCCTCTTCTTATGTTTTGTAATGCACGAAGTCATCCCAGAAGGCCCACAACTTTACATATTGCTTGAGGTTGAAATTTGGAGTCTCATTTTTCTTGACAAATTTATTGTACAAAGACTTCTTCCAATTCTGGAACAGTACCGCCATCTTCTTCATAGTCCAGTTATAAATTCGCACCTTCAACTCTTCATCGTTGGTGTCAAAGGTGAAAACGTCCGTGGCGGCTTTCCAAACTAACTCCTTGTCACGATCAGAGACAAAACTGATTTTAGGAGCACCTCGCTTCTCTCTCCATTCACGAGCACTGATCGATATTTGATCTCTCACAAGGTATCCACAGTGACTAACATATTTATTTGCATGTTCACCAAGTGGTCTGCCTATAGCTATGTCAAACTCGGAGATTACATAGCGGCCCTCCAACGACTTCTTTGGCCCTCGTGGAGGTACGCTTCTCCCTTTTGAGGTCGATCCAGAAGGCTACATGTAGATATAGAAACAAAAATACTAAATTAATAACCAAGTAAGTCTAAAACCTAATGTAAGAGATGCATTATATATGTTTACATTTACATACCTCGCCAGTATTTCCTTCTTGTTGCACGACACGTTGTTGGTCAGGCGCATTGCCCTCTTGTTGCTCAGGAGCATTGCCCTCTTGTTGCTCAGTCGGATTGTCTTGCATGATCTCGTTGTAATCAATAAAGTACTGACTACCGTCGTCAATCATATTTTGAATGGCATCTTCTATATAATCAGGATCATCGTGAGGACGGTCGGCCATTTCTATGTCTGCAACCATATATAAGATAAGAAATACACTAGAATAATATAAGTGCTGGAGTGCTCCAAACTAAAAAATAATACTAAAAAAATAATACGAACAATAACACTAGAATAATATACTAGCACAATATATTTCATAACAATTCAAAACACTACAATTCATAATATACTAGAAATAATATACTAAAAAGTCTTTTAAGCCAAGTAATACACTAGAATAATATACTAAAAAATAATACTAAAAAATAATACTAGAATAATAATACAAACAATAATATATACAAAATACTACAATTCATAATATACTACAATAATATACTAAAAAGTCTTTTAAGCCAAGTAATACACTAGAATAATATACTAAATAATAATACTAAAAAATAATACAAGAATAATAATACTAGAATAATAATACAAACAATAATATATACAAAACACTACAATTCATAATATAGTAGAATAATATACTAAAAAGTCTTAAGCCAAGTAATATACTAGAATAATATACTAAAAAAATAATACTAGAATAATAGTACAAACAATAGTATATACAAAACACTACAATTCATAATATAGTAGAATAACATACTAAAAAGTCTTTTAAGCCAAGTAATATACTAGAATAATATACTAAAAAATAATACTAGAATAATATTAAAAAACAATAATATATACCAAAATACTACAATTCATAATATACTAAAATAATATACTAAAAAGTCTTTTAAACCAAGTAATATACTAGAATAATATACTAAAAATAATACTAAAAATAATACTAAAATAATAGTACAAACAATAATATATATAATAACAATTTAAAACACAATATATATCATAAATGTATATATGTACATATATATAATTATAAATATACAATTGTATATTATATATATGTATATTCAAAACACATGCAGTATATCATAACATTCATTTATTATATATATTTATTATATATATACATATATATACATTTATTATATATATATATATTCATTCATTTTGCAGATTATATATATATATATACATTCATTTATTTAGCAGATTAACTTTATAGCCGGAGTTCGATCTTGATATAATACATTGACAGTTAGACGCGGCCGACCGGGAGTTGATGATCGACGTATGTGGAGGAAGAAGACAGCGCTGGTGGCGGAGATGGCGCCCGCGGCGGCGCTCGTGGCGGAGATGGCCGCGGCGGCGCTGGAGAAGGCCACGCGGCGGCGCTGGACGACGGCGCGGGCAGACGAAACGGCGGCGGCGCTGGTCATGGAAGGCGGCGGTTCAGGTCTGCTCGACGAAGACGAAGCATGTTCAGATTTAGGGCAATTGCGGTATATATAGGGGCGGACCCTTTAGCACCGGTCCGTGGCTGACACCGGTGCTAAAGGGTCTTTAGAACCGGCTGGTAACACGAGCCAGTGCTAAAAGGTGACCCTTTAGCACCGGCTCGTGTTACCAGCCGGTGCTAAAGGGAGCCTTTAACACCGGTGCCAGCTACGGACCGGTCCTGAAATTTTTCAGGACCCTTTAGCACCGGTTCCCACTATAGGCCGGTGCTAAAGGACCTATTTTTTAGTTTACGGTTTTTAAAGTGTTTATATATACACTTTATATTATACATTGTATAGTAAATTAAATATTTTGCATAATATTTTTTAAAGAGTGACATGTATTGTAATTTTTTTAATGTACACATGAAAATTTTTAACCTTAAATATCTTACAGTATTTTTTTAATTTGCAAAAATTTTGTAAGGAATGTTTAGTATTTTGTTAATACAAAAATATATTATTCTAATAAATTTACAAAAACTATATCCAATCAACTGGAAATCTATTTTCACATCATATTGACGTTAAACTTTTTATTTTTGTTATTTATTGCTCAAGAATGCTAGTAGGGTACAGTTTTCATCAAATAAAAAATCTATTTATCATATAAAAATGTATATCTTGATGAATGTTGACGGTCCTTAAGTATCAAATTTAATTATCAAATAAATAAAGAAAAGGATCCAAATGAAATCAAGATCTAGACTTAGGGTTTTATCTGACAGAATTCCACGAGTTTTGGTGTTTGTCTATTTCTGCAGGGAGTTATCAGGAAATATGGAAGAAAGGCGCACATGTCAGGATTACGTAAAGATATTAACGTGCTGCGCAATTATCTTATATCTAGAAGACTCCAGAAGCCACGAGACCGAAGCGGAGGCGAAACAGGGCCAGACCCTGGGCGCCCGCCCAGTTGGTCAGGGCGCCCGCCCACCTCTGGAGTCCAATCAGGACTCTGCTTTGCGGGAGATCTCCACCGACCTAAAGGATGAATCTAAACCATACAATCTATGTCGGTTTGATCCAAGGGCCCATATTCACTTGAAGGGACTATAAAACCAGACCCCCTGGCCCCTGGAGGAGAGAGCCTCTCAAACCCTAATTCATTGTTCCATCAAGGGAGAAGAAGCCTCTGATCAAGATTAGAGCCACCACATCAATTAGATATCTAGATTAGCATAGCTACATAGGATTAGAACTAGAAGGAGTCAATCTTCGATTGGTTTCCGGATCTGTCAGGAGGATTCTTGGTAATTCTCTAATTGTGCTTCTAATTGCTTTCTAATTATCTTTGTTCTTCAATATTATGAATATGACTTTGTTCTACTTCAATATATTGCTTATGACTTTGCTCTACTTGCTTATATTCAAGATTATATTGTTATTAGTTTATCATAGTTATGTACTTGGCTTAGTTAGATACGATCTATATACATGCTTAGGATCGTATAGCGTTTATCCATCGGATCCATGGGTAAATGATAGATATTGTGTAGGCGTGATGCTTATACCGTATTTATCTGCGATTGTACCCAATATGCCAGATCGTGGGGTAGTTCGTGATAGTGACAGCTTCATTGATTCTTATATAGTCCCCCTCTCGTGTATTGGGCTGGCAGAGCAACATTATTACAGGGGAGTGATTGCTATGTTTCTCATATTCCTTGCTAATATCACTATGCATGGGCGTAGTCTTGTCTCGCAATGATTGCTAAGTATGCTTGCACTAACTATGATATGCTAGACTATATAGTTAAGAATAACTTAGGGAATATTCTTGTAGTTTGTTCTAATACCATGCTAATGACTTTCTAGAGTATCTAATTGAGGTGCTTATCATATTTATTATGTCGCTAGATCAGATTAGTTATCCTTGTCACTATTATCATTTCATATATCTTTTATGTGACACTTATCCCTGTATGAAGAGTTAGATATAATGTTCTCAATTATACATGCAATGATAGATGCTCAATCTCATATTCTATTCTGTAATCAATATTGATGATTGATTAATCCCTTCCCAGTGGTAAAAATATAAATAACGATACCTGGAATACTTCCCGGTTAAAATGCTGCATCGGTATTAATCTGTGCGCTTGCAGATCCCATTCATTATTTATTTAGAAGAGCAATTGCATATTTCAATACCGCGTCTCTTATATCATGCTGGGGATGACAACTTGGCTTAAGTGGTGTAAGGGATAGGTTTGGCATTTTTGGCACCGTTGCTAGATTTAGAACTTAGTCTACTTTTAGTAATGATGTTAAGAATACCCAACAAGCATTTTTGGCGCCGTTGCCGGGGAAGGTTGATTACCAATCAGGAATGGAATAAAAGATTTAGAGTAATCATTCGCATCACTAATATGATTGAGCTTATCTATTCTCTCATACAGTTTTACCCCGATATTTTTCTATTTTATCTTATGTAGGGAATGTATGAATAGAAGACATCTTTCAGGGTATTTTGTTGACAATCCCGAAGCATTATTCAAGAAGACGAGAGCCAAGCTAAAGAAATCATCAACACTTCAGCAAGAGGCTTCATCCAATCAAGAAGATCACCGGAACTTGTCTTCAGAGTTCGAAGCCATGGCGAACAAATCAATCCGCGAGTTCTCAGCTCCCACTACGGACAACATCCGCACTGGACCTGCTGCAGAGATCGATGGCAACTTTGAGCTCAAGCCTGGACTTATCAACATGGTGCAATCCAACCAGTTCTGTGGGAAGGCACATGAAGATGCTAGTGCTCATTTACAACACTTCCTGGAGATTTGCAACACATTCACCATAGCAGGAGTTTCCAAAGACGCTATACTACTTCACCTCTTTCCTTTCTCACTGTTAGGAAGAGCGAAGCAGTGGTTCTACGCTACAAAGGAGAAGAATACTACGTGGGCACTCTGCTCAACAAACTTCCTGGCTAAGTTCTTTCCCATGGGCAAGACCAATGCTATCCGTGGGAAGATTACAAGTTTTCAGCAACAAAATGATGAATCTGTTCCAGAAGCATGGGAACGCTTTCAAGACTACATCCTAGAATGTCCCCATCATGGAATGGAGAGTTGGCTATTGATGCAGACATTCTATCTTGGGCTCAGCAACAGTGCCCGAGAGACCATGGATGCTGCAGCTGGAGGAGCATTCTTATCACTTACTATATCACAAGCCACAGCTCTTGTGGAGAAGATAGCGTCCAATCAAAGCTGGAATAAAGAGAGGACCCAGACACGCAAGAGAGGTGGAGGTATGCATCAGCTGAAAGAGGTAGACATGCTGTCTGCAAAGCTAGACCTGCTCATGAAGAAGCTCGACGATAGAGCTGGAGACAAGAAAGAAGTTATGCACATCTACGACTCTCACATGACTTGTGAGTAGTGTGGAGACACTGGACACTCAGGCAACCACTGCCCTGAGATACTTGAGGATGTGAACTACATCAACAACAACAACAACAACTACAACCGTCCTCAACAAAATCAAGGTTGGAATCAACAGAGGCCTAACTACTCAGGTAATTATCAAGGTAACAATTCTTACAACAACAATAATAATTTTCCACCTTTGAGAGAGTTAGTGTCTAATCAAGGAAAGCTAATGGATAATCTATCTAAGAAATTGGCATCTAATGATAAAATGCTAGAAAATATAAATAATAGAATGGATAATTTCTCTACTGCCATCAAGAATCAAATTAGCTTTAATAAAATGATTGAATCTCAGTTAAATCAAATAGCTGCTGCTGTTCCTACTACTAACCCCGGTATACCATCACAACCGGAAGGATTAGAATCTGCAAATCTTGTAGACGTGTTTGATGCAGGTAATTGGAGTAACCCCGTCACTGAATTTTCTACCGACCGTCTGCCGGTCAAGAGAGGCGATCCAGGACGCCCCGTCATCCCGATCTCCATCGGCATGGTGGACTTTCCAGAAGCACTCTGTGACTTTGGCTCCAGTGTCAACATTATACCCAGGGTACTCTATGAGAAATTCTTCACATATCCTTTATTAGAGACAACCATGTGTTTGCAGTTTGCAGATCAGACGATAACTTTTCCAAAAGGAATAGTGAGGAACCTTTGCGTCCGAGTTGGTACCTTGTATGCCCCAGCAGACTTCGTAGTGGTAGAGACCGGAAATGATGAGAGAGCACCTATCATCTTAGGGAGGCCATTTTTGAACACCACGGGAGCTATCATCTACGCCAGTGCTGCCAAGATCAGTTTCTACGTCAAAGGGAAGAAGGAAACATTTTTCTTCAAGAACAAGACTACACAAATTCAAGATCAATCCAGACGTAAATCAAGGAAGAGGACCAACAGGAGAAACAGGAACAAGCAAGTGTGGACCGAGTCAGCTAAGATGGTCACTGTAGTCCATGGAGGCCAAGATCACCAACTGAAGTCACCGTTTTTGACCAAGAAGGACGACCCAGGAATGCCAAGTATTTACTGCTCCATAAATGGATACAACTTCTACAAGACGATTTGCGACACCGGATCAGGCGTCAACATAATGGCCGCAGTCACCTATCGGCTCTTGTTCGGAACCATGCCACTAAGACCAACATACATTCAACTCCAGATGGCAGATCAGGCATTTCGAGAAGTTAAAGGAATAGTATCTGATGTCCCAGTCAAAATAGACGATCACTTTGTCTACACAGACTTTCAAGTTGTTGACATGGGAGAAGATGAATATGATCCACCCATCATCCTTGGAAGACCGTTCCTCAGCACCGTTAAAGCAATTATCTACATTGGAACCGGAGAAGTCCAAATGCACTTCCCCTCAGAGAAGGTACGCCGTTATTTTACTAACCCTAACTATATCGTTGAAGAATCTAAGCAGGTCAGAAAGAGACGCAACCGCAACCAGAGGAGGCAGATCATCAAGGACGGATGGGCAGACTATGAAGGAGAAGTTGTAAGGTCAGAAGACGTAGAGTTTAAACAGAATTATCCAAAGGAGATTGAAGCACCGAGTCAAGTGTGGAAAATGAAGATAACTATACAAGAAGAGGAGGCGCTGCCGGAAGTACCGACTACGCCACCCAACGAACCTCAGGACGATTGAGAAAATGGAGAGTCCCGTTCGGAGGACTTAAAAACACCGAACGCCTTGCCAAGAGGTAAACTTGGTAGTTATCCTTTCCCTTTCAATTATTTTAAATAGTTTACTTAGTTAATCATATTCATACTATCTTAAAAATAAAAGAAAATAAAAATGTGAAAAACAGTAAGCCCCATGTGAGTAGACGAGTGGCATAAAAACCATAAGTACATTCACTGTGGTGGCATAAAAATAAAATAAATATTTTTCTGCTTTATAAAATAAAAATATAAAAACAGGGAGTAATAATTATTAAGGAGTCTCAAGATGATGAAGGCTATATATTTATGCTAACACTTAATCAGTTCCACAAGCTTTGTTGTTTATTTGAGCTCCACAGAATTTAAGAATCAAGAAGACTAGCAGACGGAGGACATTCTAATCGCTGTCAGAATGCTGCTGACTTTCAACTACACCTCTACCACCTGCTAGCTACATCAAGAGAAATTACGTCAAAATTCAGCTTGGGGGAGAGCACCCCCATTTATCTCGATAAGTATTTCTATCTATCTTTATACTTATATTATTTTAGAATATTAAAATACACATAAACTATGGGAAAACCAAATAAAGATTTTAAGCTTATATATATATATCTTTTGCTTAGTGTGTTTAATAAATAAATAAAGTGGCTATGCTAATCTGTATCTAAATAAAACTTAAGCATGAATATGATGAAAAGTTGCTCTGCCTAATTTGCACATTTTAAATTCTCTCTTAAATTTAGATATAACTGTTATAATTTAAAGCTTGCTCTAGACCTAAACTTGTGGGATGAAAACTTGATCTGAAGTATAAGTTGTTAACGGATACGATATAGGAAGGTTGAGCTGCTGTTTATCTGTTCCTAGAGATGCTAGAATTCTGGAGAATTTTATCTTTGAAAATCTTTAAAAAGTTGCATGATGAGTTCCTGTATGATGAGAGCTTAAAATTCCTACCACAGCCATATATACATGCTTGCTAGACTTTGAGGCACACATTTATTATTTACTGCTTATGAGCATTGAGTATGGTCAAGCTGTGTAGACCCTTAGGAGCTTGTCATGTGGTTAAATCAAGATTTCACTTGCACGTTCACTCATATATGCTACTTCTACTCCGGAAGTACCATCCACATACATCCACTCATTCCATCTCCAGAACCACCTAAAAATATTCTACTCCTAATCCGGGAGAGAATAACCAAAAATATTTTCTGTTTTCCCCTTGTGAAGTAAATGCTCTAGTTATCTTGTTACTACCACTTGCTATATTATCTCAAGAGATGAGTGCTCTAAAAAAAAAGAAGAGAGAAAATAATACGAGGAAATAAAAAGGAGCAAGTGCTCGGAACCTCGAAAGAAAAGAAAAAGTGAGACGAGAGGTAAAAATGGACAAGTGTCCGACAGTAGAATTAGGGGTGCAAGATACCCACCTGAGAGAAAAGAAAAAGAAGAGCATCTCATTCTCCTCATAAAGTTTCAAAAGCAAGGAAGGTATGTATCCCCTCAAAGAGCAAAAGTAGAATTAGACTTCGACCACCATTGTTTTCACCATTGTTATCACCATCATCACCATACACCATTCATTCGCCACACATGCACATCTTGATTAAACTTATTAACTTGTTACTTTGGATCCATGGTTTGACTATGCAATAAATGTCTTGTAAGTATGTATACTTTATCTCCCACCTATGAGCTCCAGATATTAAAGCCTTATTAGAATAGAGTGAGAGAGAAGACAATGTCATTATGCTTTATACCACAAATACCACATATCTTGAGAGAAGGCATATACCATCAATGCCTTGGTAAGGATCCAAAAATACCACAAAAGAGAGACCTGAGAGAATCATACAAGGAATCTCTGAGTTTTATTTGAAAATCTGCAAAAATCCCAGAGCTATAGCTGATCAAGAATAAGAGACATGGCACTTGGCTAGACTGTTCTATCTTTTAACCACTCAAGACAGAAGTGACAGTTACAAGTCCCATGGTGTAGGTAAAGTAAGTAAGTTTTAAGTCTTGACAGTTTACTCTAACTCAGAGATGAGATCTTATTTAAGAGAATGTGTACCATCAAATTTTTAAAGATATTGCAGCAACTTCTGATCCATAGCTGAGTCTATCCTTGCTCAGGGACGAGCAAGAGGTAAGCTTGGGGGAGTTTGTTGACGGTCCTTAATTATCAAATTTAATTATCAAATAAATAAAGAAAATGATCCAAATGAAATCAAGATCTAGACTTAGGGTTTTATCTGACAGAATTCCACGAGTTTTGGTGTTTGTCTATTTCTGCAGGGAGTTATCAGGAAATATGGAAGAAAGGCCCACATGTCAGGATTACGTAAAGATATTAACGTGCTGCGCAATTATCTTACATCTAGAAGACTCCAGAAGCCACGAGACCGAAGCGGAGGCGAAACGGGGCCAGACCCTGGGCGCCCGCCCAGTTGGTCAGGGCGCCCGCCCACCTCTGGAGTCCAATCAGGACTCTGCTTTGCGGGAGATCTCCACCGACCTAAAGGATGAATCTAAACCATACAATCTATGTCGTTTTGATCCAAGGGCCCATATTCACTTGAAGGGACTATAAAACCAGACCCCCTGGCCCCTGGAGGAGAGAGCCTCTCAAACCCTAATTCATTGTTCCATCAAGGGAGAAGAAGCCTCTGATCAAGATTAGAGCCACCACATCAATTAGATATCTAGATTAGCATAGCTACATAGGATTAGAACTAGAAGGAGTCAATCTTCGATTGGTTTCTGGATCTGTCAGGAGGATTCTTGGTAATTCTCTAATTGTGCTTCTAATTGCTTTCTAATTATCTTTGTTCTTCAATATTATGAATATGACTTTGTTATACTTCAATATATTGCTTATGACTTTGCTCTACTTGCTTATATTCAAGATTATATTGTTCTTAGTTTATCATAGTTATGTACTTGGCTTAGTTAGATACGATCTATATACATGCTTAGGATCGTATAGCGTTTATCCATCGGATCCATGGGTAAACGATAGATATTGTGTAGGCGTGGTGCTTATACCGTATTTATCTGCGATTGTACCCAATATGCCAGATCGTGGGGTAGTTCGTGATAGTGACAGCTTCATTGATTCTTATATATTCCCCCTCTCGTGTATTGGGCTGGCAGAGCAACATTATTACAGGGGAGTGATTGCTATGTTTCTCATATTCCTTGCTAATATCACTATGCATGGGCGTAGTCTTGTCTCGCAATGATTGCTAAGTATGCTTGCACTAACTATGATATGCTAGACTATATAGTTAAGAATAACTTAGGGAATATTCTTGTAGTTCGTTCTAATACCATGCTAATGACTTTCTAGAGTATCTAATTGAGGTGCTTATCATATTTATTATGTGGCTAGATCAGATTAGTTATCCTTGTCACTATTATCATTTCATATATCTTTTATGTGACACTTATCCCTGTATGAAGAGTTAGATATAATGTTCTCAATTATACATGCAATGATAGATGCTCAATCTCATATTCTATTCTGTAATCAATATTGATGATTGATTAATCCCTTCCCAGTGGTAAAAATATAAATAACGATACCTGGAATACTTCCCGGTTAAAATGCTGCATCGGTATTAATCTGTGCGCTTGCAGATCCCATTCATTATTTATTTAGAAGAGCAATTGCATATTTCAATACCGCATCTCTTATATCATGCTGGGGATGACAACTTGGCTTAAGTGGTGTAAGGGATAGGTTTGGCATTTTTGGCACCGTTGCTAGATTTAGAACTTAGTCTACTTTTAGTAATGATGTTAAGAATACCCAACAATGAACACACCCTTTGACCGAACCCTAGATGGTCCCAAATGGAAAACTCATGAATACAAAGTTTGTTACACTTATCAAGTTCTACATTTGGTCTAATGTCAACTTTTCATTTGGAAAAGTTTGAACCACTGAATTTTGAATTTTGAGAGAATTCTGTAGGACTCTGGCAGTCTAGGATGGCCTAGAGGGGGGTGAATAGGCTGTCAACTCAAAAACTTCACTTGCTATCAGATTCACAGGACAAGGCGGCACTACCGGCCTCTTAACAGAAAGCTAAAGAAGTAAATAAATCTTAGATCAGATAAATTCCCCATCTCCCTGCAAGTTAGTAAGTGTTGGGTATTCTTAACATCATTACCTAGACTTAGTTTTCTAATTCTGATAATGGTGTCAAAAATGCCAAACCTATCCCTTATGCCACTTAAGTCAAGTTGTCATCCCCAGCATGACATAAGAGACGCGGTATTGAAATATGCAATTGCCCATCTAAATAAATAACAAATGGGATCTGCAAGCGCACAGATTAATAACGATGTAGCATTTTAACCGGAAAGTATTCCACGTATCGTTATTTATATTTTTACCACTGGGAAGGGATTAGTAACCATCAATGTTGATTATAGAATGGAATATCAGATTGAGTATCTGTCATTGCATGTATAATTGAGAACATTTATCTAATTCTTTCATACAGGGATAAGTGTCACATAAAAGATATATATAATAATGAATAGTGACAAAGATAATTAATATGATCAGCATAACTTAACCACATATAAATATGATAAGCACCTCAATTAGATATTCTAGCAAGTCATTAGCATGGAATTAGACTGAACTACAAGAATATTTCCTAAGTTATTCTTAACTATACAGTCTAGAATATCATAGTTAGTGCAATTATACTTAGCAGTCATTGTGAGACAAGATTACGCCCATGCATAGTGATATTATCAAGGAATATGAGAAACATAGCAATCACTCCCCTGTAATAATGTTGCTCTGCCAGCCCTATACACGAGACGGGGACTATATAAGAATCAATGAAGCTGTCACTATCACGAACAACCCCGCGATCTCGCATATAGGGTACAATCGCAGATAGTTACGGTATAAGCACCACGCCTACACAATATCTATCATTTACCCATGGATCCGATGGATAAACGCTATACGATCCTAAACATATATAATTCCAATCTAACTAAGTCAAGTATATAACTATGATAAACTAAGAATAATATAATTGCGAATATAAACAAGTAGAGCAAAGTCATAAGCAATATATTGAAGTAGACCAAAGTCATATTCATAATATTGAAGAACAAAGATGAACAATCTGAAGAACAATTAGAGAATTACCAAGAATCCTCTTGACAGATCCGGAAACCAATCAAAGATTGACTCCTCTAGTTCTAATCCTATGTAGCTATGCTAATCTAGATGTCTAATTGATGTGGTGGCTCTAGGCTTGATCAGAGGCTTCTTCTCCCTTGATGAATAATGAATTAGGGTTGAGAGCTCTGTTCCTCTAGGGGCCAGGGGGTCTGATTTTATAGTCCCTCCAAGTGAATATGGACCGTTGGATCAAACCGATATTGATTGAACGGTTATCCTTGATCCTTTAGGTCGGTGGAGCGTAATCCCGAAAGAGAGTTCTGATTGGACTCTAGAGGGGGGCGGGCGCCCTGGTCCCAAAGGCGGGCGCCCTGGGCCAGGCCCCGTTCTGCCTCCGCTTCGTTCCTGTGGCTTCTGGAGTCTTCTACATGTAAGATAATTGCGCGGCTCGTTAATATCTCTATGTAATCCCGACATGTGGGTCTTTCTTCCGTATTTCCTGATAACCCCTGTAGAAATAGACAAATACCAAAACTCGTGGAATTCTGTCAGATAAAACCCTAAGTCTAGATGTTGATTGCATTTAGATCCTTTTTCTTTGTTTATTTGATAATTAAATTTGATACTTAAGGACCGTCAACAAACTCCCCCAAGCTTACCTCTTGCTCGTCCCTGAGCAAGGATAATCTCAGCGATGGATATAGAAGTTGTTGTAATGCCTTTAAAAGTTGACGAGACACATGCTTTTAAATAAGACTCATCTCTGAGTTAGAGTAAATTGTCAAGACTTAAAACTTACTTTACCTTTCACCATGGGACTTGTAACCGTCACTTCTGTCTTGAGTAGTTAAAAGATAGAACGGTCTAGCCAAGTGCCATGTCTCTTATTCTTGATCAGCCATAGCTCTGGAGTTTTTGCAGATTTCAAATAAAACTCAGAGATTCCTTGTATGATTCTCTCATATCTCTCTTTTGTGGTATTTATGGATCCTTACCAAGGCATTGATGGTACATGCCTTCTCTCAAAGTACGTAGTATTTGTGGTATAAGGCATAGTGAGATTGTCTTCTCTCTCACCCTACTCTAATAAGTCTCTTGATATCTGGAGCTCATAGGTGGGAGATAAAGTATACATACTTACAAGACATTTATTGCATAGTCAAACCATGGATCCAAAGAAACAAGTCAATAAGTCAAATCAAGATGTGCATGTGTGGCGAATGAATGGTGTATGGTGATGATGGTGATAACAATGGTGAAAGTCTAATTCTACTTTTGCTCTTTTGAGGGGATATATACCTTTCTTGCTCTTTTGAAACCTTTTAAGGAGAATGAGATGCTCTACATTTTCTTTTTCTTTCCTCTCAGGTGGGTATCTTGTACCCCTAATTCTATTGTCGGACACTTGACTATTTTTACCTCTCGTCTCACTTTTTCTTTCCTTTCGAGGTTCGAGGCACTTGCCCCTTTTTATTTCCTCGTATCTCTTTTTTTAGAGCACTCATCTCATGAGATAATATAGCAAGTGGTAGTAACCAAGATAACTCGAGCCTTTATTTCACAGGGGAAAAACAGAAATGTTTTTGGCTATTCTCTCCCGGATTCGGAGTAAAATATTTTTGGGTTGTTCTGGAGATGGAAATGGGTGGATATATGTGGATGCGTACTTCCAGAGTAGAAGCAGCATGTGTGAATGAACGTGCAAGTGAATCTTGATTTAACCACATGACAAGCTCCTAAGGGTCTACACAGCTTGACCACACTCAATGCTTATAAGCAGTAAATAGTAAATGTGTGGCTCAAAGTCTAGCAAGCATGTATATATGGCTGTGGTAGGAATTTAAACTCTCATCATACAGGAACTCATCATGTGATGTTTTTAAGATTTTCAAAGATAAAATTCTCTAGAATTCTAGCATCTCTAGGAACAGATAAACAGCAGCTCAACCTTCCCATATCGTATCCGTTAACAACTTAGACTTCAGATCAAGTTTTCTTCGCACAAGTTTAGGTTTTGAGCAAGCTTTAAATTATAACAGTTATGTCTAAACTTGAGAGAAAACTCAAATTTTAAAATTAGGCAGAGCAACTATTCATCATATCCATGCTAGAGTTTTATTATTAAGATCTAGTTTAGCATAGCCACTTTATTTATTTATTAAACATACTAAGCAAAAGATATATATTTATATATAAGCACAAAATCTTTATTTGATTTTTCATAGTTATGTATATTTATATTTTAATATGGTATAAGTATAAAGATGGGTAGAAATACTTAGCGGGATAAATGGGGGTGCTCTGCCCCAAGCTGAATTTTGCCGTAATTTCTTCTCATGTAGCTAGCAGGTGGCATAGGTGTATTTGAAAGTCGGCAGTATCCTGACTGCGATTAGAATGTCCTCCGTCTGCTAGTCTTCTTGGTTCTTAAATTCTATGGAGCTCAAATAGACAACAAAGCCTTGTGGAACTGATTAAGTGTTAGCATAAATATCTAGCCTTCATCATGTTGAGCCTCCTTAATAAGTGTTACTCTCTATTTTTATATTTTCATTTTATAAAGCAGAAAGGAAATATTTATTTTATTGTTATGCCACCACACGGAATGTACTTATGGGTTTTATGTCACTCGTATACTCACATGGGGCTTACTATTTTTAACATTTTTATTTTCTTTTTAGGATAGTATGAACATAATTAACTAAGTAAACTATTTTAAATAATTGAAAGGGAAAGGATAACTACCAAGTTTACCTCTTGGCAAGGTGTTCGGTATATTTAAGTCCTCCGAACGGGACTCTCCATTTTTCTTAGTTGTCGTGGGATTCGTTGGGTGGCACAGTTGGTGCTTCCAGTGGTGCCTCCTCTTCATGTATAGTTATCTTCTCTCTCCACACCTGACTCGGTGCTATGGTCTCCTCAGAATAATCTTGTTCAAGCTGTATGTCCTCAGATCTTATAACTTTTCCTTCATAGTCTGCCCATCCGTCCTTGATGATTTGCGTCTTCTGGTTGCGGTTATGTCGTTTTCTTCTTGTCCTGACCTGCTTAGAATCTTCAATTATATAGTTAGGGTCAGTAAAGTAGCAGCGTACCTTCTCTGAGGGTAAGTGCATGTGGACTTCTCCAGTTCCAATGTAGATGATTGCTTTAACGGTGCTGAGGAATGGTCTTCCAAGGATGACGGGTGGATCGTATTCGTCTTCTCCCATGTCAATAACCTGAAAGTCTGTGTAGACAAAATGATCGTCTATTTTGACAGGGACATCAGTTACTGTACCTTTAACCTCTCAAAATGTTTGGTTTGCCATCTGAAGCTGAATGTATGTTGGTTTTAAGGGCATGGTTCCGAACAAGAGCCGATAGGTGACTGCGGCCATTATGTTGACACCCGATCCGGTGTCACAAAACGTCTTGTAGAAGTTGTATCCATTTATGGAGCAATAGATGCTTGGCATTCCTGGGTCATTCTTCTTGGTCAGAAACGGTGACTTAAGTCGACGATCTTGACCTTCTTGAACTGCAGTGACCATCTTAGCTGACTCGGTCCACACTTGCTTGTTCCTGTTCCTCCTGTTGGTCCTCTTCCTTGGTTCATGTCAGGATTGCTCTGGGATTTGTGTAGTCTTGTTCTTGAAGGAAAACGTCTCCTTCCTCCCTTTGATGTAGAAACTGATCTTGGCAGCACTCGCGTAGATGACAGCTCCCGAGGTGTTTAAGAATGGCCTCCCTAAGATGATGGGTGCCCTCTCATCATTACCGGTCTCTATCACCACGAAGTCTACTGGGGCGTACAAGGTACCAACTCAGACACAGAGGTTCTTCAATATTTCCTTTGGGAAACTTAACGCCTGATCTACAAACTGCAAACAAATGGTTGTTTCTAATAAAGGATATGTAAAGAATTTTTCATAGAGTACCCTGGGCATAATGTTGACGCTAGAGCCAAAGTCACAGAGTGCTTCTGGGAAGTCCACCATGCCGATGGAGATCGGGATGACGGGACGTCCTGGATCGCCTCTCTTGACCGGCAGAAGGTCAGTATTAACTTCAGTGACGGGGTTACTCCAGTTACCTGCATCAAACATGTCTACAAGATTTGCATATTCTAATCCTTCCAGTTGCGATGGTATACCGGGGTTAGTAGCAGGAACAGCAGCAGCTATTTGATTTAACTGAGATTCAATCATTTTATTAAAGCTAATTTGATTCTTGATGGCAGTAGAGAAATTATCCATTCTATTATTTATATTTTCTAGCATTTTATCATTAGATGCCAATTTCTTAGATAGGTTATCCATTAGCTTTCCTTGATTAGACACTAACTCTCTCAGAGGTGGAAAATTATTATTATTATTGTAAGAATTGTTACCTTGATAATTATCTGAGTAGTTAGGCCTCTGTTGATTCCAACCTTGATTTTGTTGAGGACGGTTGTAGTAGTAGTTGTTTTTGTTGTTGATGTAGTTCACATCCTCAAGCATCTCAGGGCAGTGATTGCCTGAGTGTCCAGTATCTCCACACTCCTCACAAGTCATGTGAGAGTCGTAGATGTGCATAACTTCTTTCTTATCTCCAGCTCTATCATCGAGCTTCTTCATGAGCAGGTCTAGCTTTGCAGACAGCATGTCTACCTCCTTGAGCTAATGCATACCTCCACCTTTCTTGCGTGTCTGGGTCCTCTCTTCATTCCAGCCTTGGTTGGACGTCATCTTCTCCACAAGAGCTGTGGCTTGTGGTATGGTGAGTGATAGGAATGCTCATCCAGCTGCAACATCCATGGTTTCTTGGGCACTGTTGCCAAGTCCATGATAAAACGTCTGCATTAGTAGCCATCTCTCCATTCTATGATGGGGACATTCTAGGATGTAGTCTTGGAAGCGCTCCCATGCTTCTGGAACGGATTCATCATGTTGTTGCTGAAAACTTGTAATCTTCCCACAGAGAGCATTGGTCTTGCCCATGGGGAAGAATTTAGCCAGAAAGTTCATGGAGCAGAGTGCCCACGTAGTATTCTTCTCCTTTGTAGCGTAAAACCACTGCTTCGCTCTCCCTAATAGTGAGAATGGGAAGAGGCGAAGTAGTATAGCATCTCTGGGGACTCCTGATATGGTAAATGTGCTGCAAATCTCCAGAAAGTGTTGGAGATGAGCACTAGCATCTTCGTGTGCCTTCCCACAGAACTGGTTGGATTGCACCATGTTGATAAGTCCAGGCTTTAGCTCAAAGTTGCTGTCGATCTCTACAGCAGGTATAGTACGGATGTTGTCCGTAGTGGGAGCTGAGAACTCACAGATCGATTTGTTCGCCATGGATTCGATTTCTCAAGACAAGTTCCGGTGATCTTCTTGATTGGATGGAGTTTCTTGCTGAAGTGTTGATGATCTTTTCTTGAGCTTGGCTCTTGTTTTTCTGAATAATGCTTCGGGATTGTCAACAAAATTTCCTGGAAGATGTCTTCTATTCATACATTACCCTGCATAAGATAAAATAGAAAAATATCGGGGTAAAACTGTATGAGAGAATTGATAAGCTCAATCATATTAGTGATGCGAATGATGACTCAAAACTCTATATCCATTCCTGATTAGTAATCAACCTTCCCCGGTAATGGCGCCAAAAATGCTTGTTGGGTATTCTTAACATCATTACCAAAAGTAGACTTAGTTTTCTAATTCTGATAACGGTGCCAAAAATGCCAAACCTATCCCTCATGCCACTTAAGCCAAGTTGTCATCCCCAGCATGACATAAGAGACGCGGTATTGAAATATGCAATTGCTCATCTAAATAAATAACAAATGGGATCTGCAAGCGCACAGATTAATACTGATGTAGCATTTTAACCGGGAAGTATTCCAGGTATCGTTATTTATATTTTTACCACTGGGAAGGGATTAGTAACCATCAATGTTGATTATAGAATGGAATATAAGATTGAGTATCTATCATTGCATGTATAATTAAGAACATTTATCTAATTCTTTCATACAGGGATAAGTGTCACATAAAAGATATATATAATAATGAATAGTGACAAAGATAATTAATATGATCAGCATAACTTAACCACATATAAATATGATAAGCACCTCAATTGGATATTCTAGCAAGTCATTAGCATGGAATTTGAACGAACTACAAGAATATTTCCTAAGTTATTCTTAACTATATAGTCTAGCATATAATAGTTAGTGCAATTATACTTAGCAATCATTGTGAGACAAGATTACGCCCATGCATAGTGATATTATCAAGGAATATGAGAAACATAGCAATCACTCCCCTATACTAATGTTGCTCTGCCAGCCCTATACACGAGACGGGGACTATATAAGAATCAAGGAAGCTGTCACTATCACGAACTACCCCGCGATCTGGCATATTGGGTACAATCGCAGTTAAATACGGTATAAGCACCACGCCTACACAATATCTATCATTTACCCATGGATCCGATGGATAAACGCTATACGATCCTAAACATGTATATAATTCCAATCTAACTAAGCCAAGTATATAACTATGATAAACTAAGAACAATATAATTGCGAATATAAACAAGTAGAGCAAAGTCATAAGCAATATATTGAAGTAGAACAAAGTCATATTCTTAATATTGAAGAACAAAGATGAACAATTTGAAGAACAATTAGAGAATTACCAAGAATCCTCTTGACAGATCTGGAAACCAATCGAAGATTGACTCCTTCTAGGTCTAATCCTATGTAGCTATGCTAATCTACATGTCTAATTGATGTGGTGGCTCTAGGCTTGATCAGAGGCTTCTTCTCCCTTGATGAATAATGAACTAGGGTTGAGAGCTCTGTTCCTCCAGGGGCCAGGGGGTCTGGTTTTATAGTCCCTCCAAGTGAATATGGGCCGTCGGATCAAACCGACATTGATTGAATGGTTATCCTTGATGCTTTAGGTCGGTGGAGCGTAATCCCGAAAGAGAGTTCTCATTGGACTCTAGAGGGGGGCAGGCACCCTGGGCCAGGCCCAGTTCTGCCTCCGCTTCGTTCCCGTGGCTTCTGGAGTCTTCTAGATGTAACATAATTGCGTGGCTCATTAATATCTCTATGTAATCCCGACATGTGGGCCTTTCTTCCGTATTTCCTGATAACCCCCTGCAGAAATAGACAAACACCAAAACTCGTGGAATTCTGTCAGATAAAACCCTAAGTCTAGATGTTGATTGCATTTAGATCCTTTTTCTTTGTTTATTTGATAATTAAATTTGATACTTAAGGACCGTCAACAGTAAGCACTAGAACCAACACACAAACCTGCAGAAGATATGTTTCACAGTAGATCGAGCTCAAACCCTTGAACTACTCAACAAGCACAAGTAAGTAAGAACATAAACAGCACACAAAGATTTACCTCGTGGTTCAGCGGTCGCCACACAAGGCTACACTTACTCCACGTTGTTGAGGTGGCCACAATAGGACCGACTTGCCACAAAGGCTTGTCCTTCCCTCGTTCTTCAACAAGAGTGTTACCTCTTGAGGAAGGGATGATTTCTTAGCTTCAACTCGAGGTTACAGACTTCCCTTGGCTGCCACACAAGTTTGGCAAGCTCTAGGGCGACGCCTAGCCGGCTAGGAGCAAGCTCCAAGAGTAACAAACTCTAGGGATGCCGACCAAACGTGAACCAAATGCTCTTAGACTTTGGGAAACAGTGGATCTGCTCTCTAATCGAAGTTTGCAACATTTTCTCTCAAGAAATGATGGTTGGAATGATGGATTTGCTTGAGAGCTTGAGATGCAACAATGGAAGAGAGAGAAGTGAGCACTGATGTTCTGTAACGGTTAGGACGAAGGAAGACGAAGTGAGTGGCTCAGATGACCATTGTGGTCAGGTAGGAGAGGTATATATACCCCTATCTTCCAACGGCCAGAAGGAGGGTGGCACTGCCGCCCTAGTTAAACCAGTCAGGATAACACAGAGAGAGTGCAACTAATTTGACGGAGGATTGAGAATGAAACAGAATATTTGAGCATTTGATTCGACATTTGATCAACAAACCTGGAGTCCCTCTTGATAGTACGGCTTTTCCTATACGCAAGGAATAAATAGAAACAAAGATAAAACATCCATTAAACCTCTTCGAAAAAGCCTTTTCAAATTGGATTGGGGACCCATCAAACTGTTTAACATCCTCCGTTCTTAGTTCCCTACTGGTCATCTCACTAAAGATCATTAGTTCCCTAATTCAGTGGTCATCAACACCAAAACCCACAATGGGCTTGATTGCACTTACAATCTCCCCCTTTTTGGTGATTGATGAAAACCCAATTAGAGCTTACAAGAGATATAAGTAAAGCAGAGATAAACATTTCCATGAACATAGGACCTCCCCCTAAATGTATGAATAGAGTCTTGAATCCTCGTTCCTGGTTTCAAAGACCAAGTTTCATACTTTTAGCTTTGTTGGGATCCCTCCTATATCTATGGCTGCTGTGGGGTGCTGCAAATAGTGTCATAAAAAGAACGTGTATGCATATAGCAGAAGAACACACTGCAGAATAAAAAAACTGAGGCTGAGGGCAGCACTGCTGGCCTCTGCTCAAACAGACAGCTAGAGACAGCAAGGACAAGCAGATAACAAGATTTAGTGCAAACAGCAAGTACATGTTCATATCCGAAGCAACTTAAAGAAGTAGGTAGCAATTATTACATAAAATATAGTTTTGAGCGACTCTCAAACTCTCAGCTAACATCTGCTCTCATCGGATCTGAAACTAACTAATTTAATTTGAATTGACCCCCCTCCAGCCTCTCTAATTTTCTCCCCTTTGGCATCAAGTACCAAAAAGAGAAAAGAAAAGAGAAATGGGAGAAGGACCAACTCACTCCTCATCATCGGACTCAATAACCGCACGACCTCCACGATGTGTAGTAGCTGTGAAGCGAGAAGCACGCGTGGAACGACGAGGAGCAGCCTCTGAAGTGCTGGCCCGCCGCTGTTTAGTCTCATCCCTAAACTGCCGATAGACACTACCTAGTGTCTCCTGAAGATCTGGATCATCATCATACCCCTGGTGCCTCTCATAGCTGCCATGTTCTTCTTCATCAGACTCTGTGTCAGATAGGTGAGGAAGATCTGGAAACTGAGGAGGTGGAGCAACGGGTGGAAGAGGAGGTAGTCCCTGAACCTCTCTAGCTGCATTTATTGCATGCCTGCTCTCCATCATGTCATCATACTGATTTTGTGCCATGTAAGAGCAAGTGCCAAAAATAGCCTTCACCCATTCTGTCAACTTCTGAAAGCACTTCTTCTTCCTTCCACCTCTCCTCTATGGCACACTGTGGCCTCCCTCACTATGGTATGAGCTCTCTACTGCAGGAGGTGGGGCTGTTTTACCACCTTTAGTTTTCTTGATGTTGTACACAGTGTGGTTGCAATCCTTAGGATATCTGACTCCAGTCACCCTCTCAATCATAAACATCAGATAAGGAGCATAAGGAAGTGCCCTCCTCCCATCATCCATAGCATATGCCAGCTCTGTAACACCCCAGTGTTATGGTTGCATCAAACATGTGCATAGCATGAGCATCATCATTTATTCAAAGCATCCATGATCATCATCTATCTTGGGACATGTCATCTTTTGCAAATATGTGTTTTAAATGGCTTAAATAGGCTTCCTATGCTTATGTTTGAGTGAACAATGCTTGTGTTTGTGCTTAATGCCTTGGTAAATAGCTTATCTATGCTTAACTTAATCTTGGGAACAATGTTCATGTTGATCACTTCTCCAAAATCATCACTTAAGTCTTACTTTTGCAAATAAGCCCTAGAAACCTCTTTTGCTTAGGCTTTTAAAAAGTGTTTCATAAAAGGTTTGCATGTCAAAACTTCCTACAGCAAAGTTGTAGCAAATTTTATAAGGAACAAAAGTTGTTTTATGGCCATCTCATGAAAATGATCACAAATAGCTCAAAAGTGGCCCACAAGGCAGATTTGGGGCTGTTTTCAACACTTAGAAAATTTTCTAAGTCCCCGGGTGGTTTGCAGTTTGCGTGATCGATTTTGGAAACTCTATATCTTTCAATCCAGGCCGATCTAGTCTTTGCTCTAGTTGACAAAGTTGTAGATCTCGCCTAGTACTCCAAGTTTGTCAACTACGCCATCTCCTATTTCGCTCTGGTTTGGGAGATAATCACCGGTGAAGTCGCTCTGTCAGTCGGTCGATGCACTGTCTGAATCGACTTGGACCTCGTCGACGTGGCCGACCGCCGGCAGCGCTCCGTCGCCATTTGGCGCCCGTACGCCGTTCCTGGCCCCGCCTGTCAGCCCTCGTCGCGTGCATGACCACCACGGCGACGCCCCGAGCGAGTGGACGCGTCCATTTCGCTCTGCCTCGCCCTCTCTCGCCTGAACCTCGCCCGCAGCGAGCTCTCCGCCGCGAGCTCACTCCGGCGAGCTCGTGTGCACTCCTCTCTGCGTTTCCGTCCACCAAACTCCACCCAAAGCTCCGCCGTGAGCCGCTCTCCAAGCTCCACCCTCTAACTCGCCGAGAAACCCACCGGTGAGCCGACATTTCTTTCTTCCCCCAAATCGGTCCGCCGTGACTCTCTTCTCCGGCGAACTCAATGCCGAGCGTTGTGAGGCTTCTCATCGTCTTTGGTTAGGTCCTAGAGGTAGCTTAGGTCCTTAGCGAGCTTTTGCGCCACCTGGTGGACGCTCTACCGGGTTCTCCGTCGCCGGACACGGTGTGCAGCGCCGCCGTGCTTCCGCCGGAGTTGGGTGCTCCCGTGGCCAGCGCTTTCCACGGGGATCCAGGCCAAGCCGCGTACCTAGGAAGCTTCGCCCTAGTCTGCTGGTGCTGTAGAAGGCCTTAGGTCACGCTCTACCGGCCTGAGGGCTCCGGCGTAACGCCGAGCACCTCCGCCGAGCCGCCATTGCCGACGGTGAGTCCCTTCCGGTGGCTCCGCCGTGGCAAAAGTGGGGTCAATCGAGTCGTTAGGGTTTGGGGCTCACGATGATGCCCTGGGTTTGGCCGGAGACCTCGCCGTCGCGGAGAAATCGCCGGCGAAGATCGCCTCGGCCGCGAGGAAGAAGAGCCTGACGGGTGGGACCCCCTGTCAGCGACTCTCTCTTTCCCTCCTTTTCTTTTATTCAAAATCCTGATTTTTGGCTTTCTTGCAAAAATCATATCTCCTGTTTCTGAGATCCAAAAATTGTGAAACAAATTTTGTGTTGTTTCTTGAGATGGCTAGTATTTAATAAAAATATAAAACGAATCATGTTTTCTGAGAAATTATTTATTAAGGATTTAATCTTGTTATTTATGGATAAATGCATATCTCTGGTTTTACTGATTAGTTTGCTCTGAAATCTTTATGGTGGTCTTTGCATGGCATTAGAGTGCTCTGATAATTATTTCATGATTTTTGGAGCACTGCAGTTGTGATATGTAATTTGTGTTTGAAATATGGCTTGTTTCTTTAATTAAATCACATAAAATAATTGGTGCTTATGCTGGTGCTTTATTTTGGTGGTAAACTTGTTTATGGTATTCCTAAGATATAAATAATCTGAAATCTGTTGTTTGACACTATATAAGTCATGTCTATGAATTTATGAAATAAATGCCTTGATACATGTTAAATGCATATCTTTAATTTGGCATATGCAATGGTCCTGAAATTTTTATGGTGGTGATCTGAGGTTATACTTGTGCCTCTGTAATTTTTGTAGATTTTTCTGAGCACTTTAACTAATATCTTATAAATATGCCTTACCTAAAATTAATTAACAAATGCCTTGTTAAGTAATTGTTTTGGGGTTTTCAACTGATGATCTGGTGACCTTGTATTATATTTGTGCTCATGAGTCATATGGTGGGCATAGTTTGTGTTTTGATCATGTCATTAAATAATTAACTATAGGGTTAAATGCTGTCTGGACAGCAAGTGAATAATTTAACTTTGCTTAATGATAATTTGACTTTCTGTGAAACTTGTATAAAACAAAGTTGTTCTAAACTTGTTGAACTAACTGTGGTTCAAATTTGAGGTCATTTGGCCAAGTAGTTTAAAAGTTATAGCTGTTTCAAGTTGGGTTCCAGAAATAGGGGTTCTCTGTTTTTCTGGAACAGAACCTGGAACTTTGTTAAAATGACTAGTTTAATGTTTGAATCTTGCTGTCATGTTTAAAGATGAGTTGTAAATAATTTCCTAAGCTTTCCAGAATGTCCTTACTCATGTTTGTTGGACCTGCCTATCTATAATTATGATTTATTTACTGAGCCTACTTGTTTTATGTTGTTTGCTGCTTTGGTGCCATGATAGGTTTGGGTTATGTTAACTTGTTTATTCATGTGAGTTAGTATAACTCTTGCTCCGTAAATGAGGGTCCAGTGAGTTACGTGTGTTATTAAGCATTCATCTGTAGCATGTGCACCTTCTCATTCTTCGAGCATACAATAGGTGCACCGGACGTGGCAGTTTCCTTCGAGCTCCAAGCGAACCCCGAAGGCCAGGAAGGCAGCCAGGAGGTGGAGGTCCAGCAAGCCGGACTCGAGGAGCCCGAAGAAGAAGTTGAGTGCCCGAGTCACGAGCCGGCATCGTTCGTGAAAGGCAAGCCCCGGAGCATTCTAAGCCTCCTCTATTTTCGAAAGTTTACTTAATACGTTATATCTATTGATGCATTACGTATAGGAGTTGTGATGAAAATGTTGCTGCATTCTACCCTATCCTTGTCCAGATAACTTACCCTCCCTGGGTGTATAGTTAGGTTCGAGTAGCAGCTTAGCTATGCTTTAACCGGTAGAAGTCGGGTGATATTCTGTCATCCGCGCGATATAGGGTTGTGTCGGGTCGCGATGGTCTATATGTGCTATCGTGGATGGAACCTGGTTAAATTGACTTAAGCCGGGCGGAGTTTTGCAAGTGTGTAGTAACTCCGTCTGTGGCAGCTAAGGACCGATCGTTGTACGTCCTCTTGTCATGTTGAACGCATGCCTGACACTTAGTTGGCCGGATAACTCGTTCCGACCGCGAAGCCGAGTAGTATGACTCAGGCCGGAAGACCGGCAAGTATAAAGTGCGCACTACCGGAGGAAGTGCGGTGTGCGGGGGACCATTGGCGTAAGTCCAAAGGCAGGTGAGTTAAAATTCCTGACCTCCCTGGCAGAGTGGTAGCCCTGGGAGTGCGGCGCTGATCGGAGCCGCGATTTCTGAGTCGTACCAAAGGTGACCCTTTGGCTCTCCGGCAGGGGATGCTTGGGTGAGTGCTAGGAATAAACCTCCAGCTGGATAGGAATTCGATTCGAATCGCCGTCTCTCCCGGTTAGTGAGAACTTGACAGAGCAGCGGCAAACGTAGCATTCACTAATGAACTTGGTTCATGATAATGATGATAGCAAGAAGAACACATGATGAAATTGATATGGTTACTATTGTTTGTAATAATCAAATGATGTGTTGTAGTATAGGTGCTAATCTAGTGGTAGGCTGATGAGAAATAAATCTGATGCTCTTAAAATATCTTAGTGGTAAGTTAAGCTTTTGGCAAAGGGGTTTGTCAACCAGCTCCACTTAAAACTCAGCCTTGCATGATCCTTGGTGTCTTTTATAATACTAGACGGGTAAGTCTAGCTGAGTACATCCTCGTACTCAGGGTTTATTCCCACCTGTTGCAGATGATATCTTCTATGACGGTTTCTGCAAGACCTGTCTCCATCCCGCTGGGGATGAGGACTAACCGTTGGGCACGGTTCTCTAATCTTCTCGTCTATGATGCTTTTGGAAGGATGACCTAGACTCTGGCAGTAACAAACTTGTGAACTGAACTGAGAACAAGTGTGTGTACTTATTTTGCTTCCGCTACTTCGAACATGTGTTGTAATAACTTAAAACTCCGATGTGGTGCCACTTCGACGGCAATGAATGACTGTGTAACATTCGTTGTGTTTATGTTGAACTATTACGATCTTGGTTTGTTGCGAGTTGGTTTGAAGTCCTTCGTGATTTCGATTGACTACCGGGATTATATGGGCTCAAGTCTAGAAACTTGATTGTTTGACGATCGTTTCTATACTTGAACTCTTATAATTTGGTCGGTTCTGTGACAGCTGGCATCGGAGCAAGTTCAGCATTATAAATGCAGCGTTTGTGTATTTAAAACAAAAGAATTTTAGAATAAAATGGTGTAAAACAAATAATTAAGTTATGCCAGTGGTCGAATCCTCCTTGCCCGTATAAGGACTCTAGGTGGCTATTTAAGTACTGACTTGGGGGGTTTTATTTATGCATCTTCGGCAGTACTCAGGTATGGATGTGTGATGACCGCACTATGCTACCCTGTGGTCTAATGGTGGAGGTAGCCTTCATATGTGAATTAGCCACATATATCGCTAGATTTAAATTATGCAACGTCGCACCTACGCTCAGGTAAGTGTGAGCTGTGAGAGCATGATCGTCCAAACGGCGGTCTAGGGGAGTGTTCGCGGTGGTTTTCTGGAGTGGTTACATGTCGAAACCATGGAGCCACGAAAGAAACTTAATTGGGGAGTACTTAATTTCTCGGGTAGTTGTGGTGTCATTGTTGGGGCATGTTGGGCATGTCCAAGCAATGTGCACTTAGTTTACTGCTTTCTTGAGTGATATATTGGGAACTGTTGGGCTGAAATGAAGTTTTCTGCAGGTACTCTAACAGCGCACGTGTAAACCGATAGTTACCGTATTGAGAGACGAATGTATGCCACCGTATATCCGTTAGAATATTAATTTTTTAAGTTTGTGAGGACGTACGGTTCGTGCATGCATCATGTCGCATTCATACATACATTCTGTCCGCTTCTTATCTTACAATTTCGTCCCTTTTTAAATAAATAAATGTGCTTCAACTGATCCTCTTTTACCCATGGCATTCCTATTCCTTTCCACAGATGGACGCACCCGCTTCGCCTCGTCCCAGTGACACTTTCTTGCACGAGTTTGGTACTCCTACCCTGCTCTGGAGAGTGTTACGGATTGTTGGGTATACTGAGCCACCTCAGTATTCTTGGTGGGAGATGGAGAGCACAGGAGGGATCCAGTGGTTTGCTGTGCAGGGAGTTGTCCCTCCACATGGGGACAAGCCTGCATGGACAGGCTGGACGTGCAGCTCAGATGGGCAGACTCCTTGGGAGGCAGCTCAGGTTGCAGCCCAGACTATCCTGCTCGACATCTGTTAGAGGTGTGGCGACGAGCTGACAGGAGGACCAGCGGCCTCCATTCCTAGTGCTGATCCAGCAGCCGCGGAGTGGAAACAGGCTGATGGTTGTGCTTTGGTTCGAGGCAGAGGAGAGAGAGCTGAGAGCTCTAGTCCTGCTATGAGTGCTATGATGGCTGTACTCAAGCTGATCAGTCAGCGAGAGGGCACCTATGCACAGGTGATGGTGGCTGTTCGCAGGGCCCAGGAGATGCAGCGGAAGGCTGAAAAGCGTGCTCGCAAGTTTCGCAAGCAAGCTAGACTCCTGGAGCAAACTCAGAAGGACCGCAATGACTGGGAGGACATAGCGGAGTACCGTAGACAGCAGTGGGTAAAGGCCATCAGAGAGAGAGATCATAAGCAGGATCAGATGAGCCAGTTAGCTCGAGAGAGGGAGACTTTGCAGGAGCGCTTGGTGCAGCTCACCCGTGAGAGGGATACTGCACTCCGTGTGTCGGAGAACAGGCGCCGAGCATGGGAGATGCACCGAGTTCAGTCGCTTGAGCGGGAGAACTATCTACAGGGTCAGATTGAGGCTGGTCTTGTGGAGATTCACCGTCTCAACAACTTGCTACACCCTATTCCTCGCCCTATACCCGTGTATCCAGAGGTGGGACCTCAGGTGATTGTGGCCGATGATGATGGTATGGAGGTTGATGGACCAGCAGCGGCTGCACCACCTTTACACGACGACGTGGAGGACGAGGAGCTTGAGCCGGTTAGCGACGAGGATGGAGAGGCGATCTTTGACGCTGACTCGGACGACGAGCCTGGAGTGTAGGGAGTAGTGAGTAGTTGCTGCCAGGATCTTTTGTTGTATGCCAGTCGCTGTGTTGCTTTTGTAACCATGTTGTAATCCGAAACTTTGACCTTGACTCTTGGCATGTACTGGAAGGGTGTAATAACTTCATGGACCCTATGTGCAGTCTTTATGATCGTTCTGTTATGCCGATGTTTTCCGTTGTGGTGCGTATTGCGGATATCTATGTCATGTGTTGGATTGGTGATGTTGTTTTGTGGAATGGAATTGTTGTGCCTTTCTGTAAAGCTATTCTCTCGAATACTTTCAGGCATGAATATAAGTTCTTCTACGGCAAATCTTGTCATCATCAATGCTCACTGACTGTGTCTTTTCAGATGTCTCGTGGCACCCGAGGTGCGGAACAGCGTGCAAACATGAATCCACCACCTCCTCCCCCACCACCAAATCCAGCTGAGCTGATGCAAATGATGGTGGAAAATCAGAGGATGCTCACTGAGACCATCAATCGGATGGCAAATCAGGGTGGCCGTAATGCACAGGAAGGGCCAGCTCCTAACCAGTATAGTAGCTTCAAGGACTTCATGGATACGAAGCCCCCACCTTTCAGAGAAGCTGAAGAACCCCTTCAGGCTGAAGAGTGGCTGAATACGGTGGAACAAAAATTTCGCCTACTTCGGTTGACTGAAGGTTTGAAGGCAGAGTATGCAGCTCATCAACTGCAAGGACCAGCAGGCATCTGGTGGAATCAGTATCGGGAAGCTCTTCCAGCCGACACCGTGCTTGATTGGAATCTTTTCCGTGATGCTTTTAAAGGGCATTTTATTCCTCCGGGTGTTATGGAGATGAAGCACACCGAGTTCATGCAGCTGACTCAGGGCAACAAGACTCTGAAGGAGTATTTGCATGCTTTCAATCACTTGTCTAGGTATGCTCCTGAGTTTGTGAACACGGAGACGAAAAAGATCGCTAGTTTCAAGCGGGGTTTGGGTCCCAAATTGCTGAAGACTATGGGCCGCACTAGGTGTGCAACTTTCAATGAGTTTGTCAGTGATGCTCTTACTCAAGAGAATTATAACACTGTGTACACTGCGACCAAGACTCGCAAGAGGGCTTTTGAGGCCGGGGCAGGATCATCTCAGTCCAAGGCTCCAGTGGCAGTTAAGCCACCATTCCGTGCTCCAACCCCCAACCAGCGATACCGCCCTCCAATGAAGAAGAATCAGGCAAAGACGGGTTTTCGCAAGGGGTACTCTATTGCTCTTCCTAGGGGCAACACGGGTCCCAACTATGCCAAGACTCCACCTGCCAACCGTCCGTGCTGGAACTGCAATCAGACCGGGCATTGGCAGAGCAACTGTCCTTACCCGCCAAAGAAGGGCAACCAGGGGAACGTCCGTCAGGGGCGTGTTCATTACACAACTGTGGAGGCAATCCCTGCTGGTGAGGTAGTCACGGCTGGTAAGTTTCTGGCTAATCAACATGATGCACTCGTGCTTTTTGATTCTGGAGCATCGCATTCTTTTGTGAGTTCTGAATTTATATCTAAGCATAGCATCAAGACCATCACACTTGATAAGGGCAGTTATTGTATTAGTGCTGCGGGGAATGATATTTCCACCAATCAAGTGGTTTTGGGGGCAACTCTGGAGATAGGAGGCCGTCAGTTTCTTGCTGATCTGGTTGTTTTACCCGGTGTGGGCATAGATGTAATTCTGGGGGTGAAGTGGATGAGTGGTAATGGAGTTCTTATAGACACCACCACTCGTGTAGTGATGTTGAAAGACCCAGATACCAAGGAGGCATTTCTAGTGCAACTCCCTCGTGATATTCAAATCCGTAGCACTGTGAATGCAGTCATCTCTAAGGCTATTCAGGATATTCCGGTGGTGTGTGAGTTTCCGGATGTTTTTCCTGATGATCTACCCGGGCTTCCTCCGGATCGGGATGTGGAGTTCAAAATTGAATTGATTCCAGGCACCGCTCCGATCTCTAGAAGACCTTATAGGATGCCGCCCAATGAATTAGCTGAGCTTAAGACCCAACTAAATGAGTTGTTGCAGAAGGGTCTTATTCGTCCTAGTTCTTCTCCTTGGGGTTGTCCGGCTATCTTTGTGAAGAAGAAGGATCAGTCTTTGCGCATGTGTGTGGACTATCGTCCCCTAAATGCAGTGACTATCAAGAACAAATACCCTCTTCCTCGCATTGACATCTTGTTTGATCAGTTGTCTAAAGCTAAGGTATTCTCCAAGATTGATTTGCGATCTGGGTACCATCAGATCAAGATCCATCCCGAAGATATACCTAAAACGGCTTTCTCGACGAGGTATGGGTTGTATGAGTACCTTGTCATGTCCTTCGGGCTTACGAATGCACCTGCTCATTTCATGTATCTTATGAATTCGGTGTTCATGCCCGAATTGGACAAGTTTGTAGTGGTCTTCATTGATGATATCTTGGTATATTCTTGCAATGAAGAGGAGCATGCAGAGCATCTGCGTGTCGTGTTGTCGCGTTTGCGCGAACATCAGCTTTATGCTAAATTTAGCAAATGCGAGTTTTGGCTAAAGAAAGTACCTTTCTTGGGCCATGTCTTATCTGAAGAAGGCATATCGGTGGATCCGGCTAAGGTGCAAGAGGTGCTGGATTGGAAAGTTCCAACTTCGGTACACGAGGTTCGGAGTTTTCTCGGTCTGGCTGGGTATTACCGTCGATTTATTCCGGAGTTCTCCAAAATATCCAAGCCTATGACTCGTCTACTTCAGAAAGATGAAAAGTTTGTGTGGACACCTGAGTGTGAAGAGGCATTCCACAAGTTGAGGACACTGTTGACATCAGCTCCTGTCCTAGCTCAACCTGATATCGAGAAGCCTTTCGATGTCTTTTGTGACGCATCCGGCATTGGTTTAGGCTGTGTGTTGATGCAGGAAGGTCGCGTTATCGCGTATGCCTCGCGCCAACTTCGAAAGCATGAGGTCAATTACCCCACTCATGACTTAGAATTGGCAGCAGTTGTTCATGCTTTGAAAATCTGGAGGCATTATCTGCTGGGTAATCTGTGTAATATCTACACCGATCATAAGAGCCTCAAATATATCTTCACTCAACCTGAACTGAACATGCGGCAGCGAAGGTGGCTTGAGTTGATTAAAGACTATAATCTCCAAGTGCACTATCATCCGGGCAAGGCAAACGTGGTGGCGGATGCCTTGAGTCGGAAAGCGCACTGTCACTCAATCCAAGTGGAAGATCCGTTGTTGTCACATCTTATGCATCCACTTGTGCTCAACCAGATTTCTCTGGAAAGTACCATTCGCAATCAAGTCATCGAATTGCAGCAGACAGATGTAGGCATCTACCATATCAAGAGAAAGATGAAAGAAGAGGAAACCAAGCATTTCCGGGTTGATGAAAACGGAATTCTTTGGTTCAAGGATCGACTCGTGGTCCCGAAAGACCGCGAGCTGCGAAATCAGATCTTATCTGAAGCTCATTCATCCAAAATGTCTATCCATCCTGGTAGTAGCAAGATGTATCAGGATCTGAAACCTTTGTTTTGGTGGACAAAGATGAAAAAGGAGATAGCGGCTTTCGTCGCTCGCTGTGACAATTGTTGTCGCGTGAAGGCTGTTCACATGAAAGCTGGTTTACTTCAACCCTTGCCAATTCCTGGTTGGAAATGGGAAGAAGTCAGCATGGATTTCATCAGTGGACTCCCAACTTCTGTTAAGGGTTATGACTCTATCTGGGTGGTTGTAGATCGTTTGACCAAGGTTGCTCGATTTATTCCAGTCCGAACTGATTATCATCCTCATCAGTATGCGGAGTTGTATTTCGAGCACATTGTTCGTCAGTATGGTGTGCCTCGAACAATCATATCTGATCGTGGACCACAGTTCACTGCTCGTTTTTGGGAATGTCTTCATGAGCAGATTGGTACTCACTTGGTCCGCAGCTCTGCTTATCACCCCCAAACAGCAGGTCAAACTGAACGAGTTAACCAGATCCTTGAAGATATGTTGAGGGCATGTGCTCTCTCGTCAAAAGGTTCTTGGGTCAAGTGGTTGCCATTAGCTGAGTTCTCCTACAACAACAGTTATCAGGAGAGTATCAAAATGGCTCCATTTGAAGCCTTATACGGTCGAAAGTGTCGAACCCCGTTGAATTGGGTAGAAGCTGGAGAGCGAAGATACTACGGCATCGATTTCGTGAACGAAGCGGAGCAGAAAGTCCGTGTTATCCAGCAACACTTGGAAGCTGCTCAAGCCCGTCAGAAAAGTTATGCCGACAAGAGAAGGAAGCCGATTGAGTTTTCAGTTGGTGACCATGTGTACATCAAGGTGTCTCCGATGAAGGGTGTACAAAGGTTCGGAGTCAAGCGAAAGCTTGCGCCTCGCTATGTGGGACCTTATCGGATTCTCGAAAAGAAAGGGAATGTGGCATACAAAGTTCAACTCCCAGTTGCGCTTCGAGCTATCTTCCCCGTTTTCCACGTATCACAATTGAAGAAGTGCCTTCGTGTACCGGAGGAACGAGTGGAAATTCGAGATATCAAGTTAAAATCCGACTTGGTGTATGAGGAGAAACCCGTAGCGATTCTTGATCGCAAGGAACGGGAAACGCGTAATCGTGTGGTTAAACTCTACAAGGTGTTGTGGAGCAACCACGGGGAAGAAGATGCCACTTGGGAGACGGAGGATTATTTAAAAGAAGTTTACAAAACCTTCTTCGAAAATCAGTAAGCTTTCAAATCTCGGGACGAGATTTTTGTTAGGGGGGAGGGCTGTAACACCCCAGTGTTATGGTTGCATCAAACATGTGCATAGCATGAGCATCATCATTTATTCAAAGCATCCATGATCATCATCTATCTTGGGACATGTCATCTTTTGCAAATATGTGTTTTAAATGGCTTAAATAGGCTTCCTATGCTTATGTTTGAGTGAACAATGCTTGTGTTTGTGCTTAATGCCTTGGTAAATAGCTTATCTATGCTTAACTTAATCTTGGGAACAATGTTCATGTTGATCACTTCTCCAAAATCATCACTTAAGTCTTACTTTTGCAAATAAGCCCTAGAAACCTCTTTTGCTTAGGCTTTTAAAAAGTGTTTCATAAAAGGTTTGCATGTCAAAACTTCCTACAGCAAAGTTGTAGCAAATTTTATAAGGAACAAAAGTTGTTTTATGGCCATCTCATGAAAATGATCACAAATAGCTCAAAAGTGGCCCACAAGGCAGATTTGGGGCTGTTTTCAACACTTAGAAAATTTTCTAAGTCCCCGGGTGGTTTGCAGTTTGCGTGATCGATTTTGGAAACTCTATATCTTTCAATCCAGGCCGATCTAGTCTTTGCTCTAGTTGACAAAGTTGTAGATCTCGCCTAGTACTCCAAGTTTGTCAACTACGCCATCTCCTATTTCGCTCTGGTTTGGGAGATAATCACCGGTGAAGTCGCTCTGTCAGTCGGTCGATGCACTGTCTGAATCGACTTGGACCTCGTCGACGTGGCCGACCGCCGGCAGCGCTCCGTCGCCATTTGGCGCCCGTACGCCGTTCCTGGCCCCGCCTGTCAGCCCTCGTCGCGTGCATGACCACCACGGCGACGCCCCGAGCGAGTGGACGCGTCCATTTCGCTCTGCCTCGCCCTCTCTCGCCTGAACCTCGCCCGCAGCGAGCTCTCCGCCGCGAGCTCACTCCGGCGAGCTCGTGTGCGCTCCTCTCTGCGTTTCCGTCCACCAAACTCCACCCAAAGCTCCGCCGTGAGCCGCTCTCCAAGCTCCACCCTCTAACTCGCCGAGAAACCCACCGGTGAGCCGACATTTCCTTCTTCCCCCAAATCGGTCCGCCGTGATCCTCTTCTCCGGCGAACTCAATGCCGAGTGTTGTGAGGCTTCTCATCGTCTTTGGTTAGGTCCTAGAGGTAGCTTAGGTCCTTAGCGAGCTTTTGCGCCACCTGGTGGACGCTCTACCGGGTTCTCCGTCGCCGGACACGGTGCGCAGCGCCGCCGTGCTTCCGCCGGAGTTGGGTGCTCCCGTGGCCAGCGCTTTCCACGGGGATCCAGGCCAAGCCGCGTACCTAGGAAGCTTCGCCCTAGTC
>NC_012871.2:50816182-50989118 GCF_000003195.3 Sorghum bicolor
CCGGAAGGAGCTCACCGTCGACAATGGCGGCTCGGCGGAGGTGCTCGGCGTTACGCCGGAGTCCTCAGGCCGGTAGAGCGTGACCTAAGGCCTTCTACAGCACCAGCAGACTCGGGCGAAGCTTCCTAGGTACACGGCTTGGCCTGGATCCCCGTGGAAAGCGCTGGCCACGGGAGCACCCAACTCCGGCGGAAGCACGGTGGCGCTGCGCACCGTGTCCGACGACGGAAAACCCGGTAGAGCGTCCACCAGGTGGCGCAAAAGCTCGCTAAGGACTTAAGCTACCTCTAGGACCTAACCAAGGACGATGAGAAGCCTCACAGCGCTCGGCATTGAGTTCGCCGGAGAAGAGGGTCACGGCGGACCGATTTGGGGGAAGAAAGAAATGTCGGCTCACCGGTGGGTTTCTCGGCGAGTCAGAGGGTGGAGCTTGGAGAGCAGCTCACGGCGGAGCTTTGGGTGGAGTTTGGTGGACGGAAACGCAGAGAGGAGCGCACACGAGCTCGCCGGAGTGAGCTCGCGGCGGAGAGCTCGCTGCGGAGCTTTTCTGGCGAGTGGAGGCGAGGAGGAGCGAAGTGGACGCGTCCACGCGCTCGGGGCGTCGCCGTGGTGGTCATGCACGCGACGAGGGCTGACAGGCGGGGCCAGGAACGGCGTACGGGCGCCAAATGGCGACGGGGCGCTGCCGGCGGTCGGCCACGTCGGCGAGCTCCAAGTGGATTCAGAGAAGGCAATGGTCGACTGACAGAGCGACTTGGCCGATGATTATCTCCCAAACCAGAGCGAATTAGGAGATGGTGCAGTTGACAAACTTGGAGTACTAGGCGAGATCTACAACTTTGTCAACTAGAGCAAAGGCTAGATCGGCCTGGATTGAAAGATATAGAGTTTCCAAAATCGATCACGCAAACTGCAAACCACCCGGGGACTTAGAAAATTTCTAAGTGTGGAAAACAGCCCCAAAACTGCCTTGTGGGCCACTTTTGAGCTATTTGTGATCATTTTCATGAGATGGCCATAAAACAACTTTTGTTCCTTATAAAATTTGCTACAACTTTGCTGTAGGAAGTTTTGACATGCAAACATTTTATGAAACACTTTTTAAAAGCCTAAGCAAAAGAGGTTTCTAGGGCCTATTTGCATAAGTAAGACTTAAGTGATTATTTTGGAGAAGTGATTAACATGAACATTGTTCCCAAGAATAAGTTAAGCATAGATAAGCTATTTACCAAGGCATTAAGCACAAACACAAGCATTGTTCACTCAAACATAAGCATAGAAAGCCTATTTAAGCCATTTAAAACACATTTTTGCAAAGGATGACATGCCCCAAGATAGATGATGATCATGGATGCTTGGAATAAATGATGATGCTCATGCTATGCACATGTTTGATGTAACCATAACACTGGGGTGTTACACTATGGGCCACCAGTAAGAAAGAAAGGCAAACATTTTAAAGGCAAGGCAGACCACCAGACTAAGCCTCGTAACCGAATCGGGGATGATATACTCAAAATGGTGAAGCATATGAAAGTAGTATTTGGTAAGGGATGGGGCAGCGAACCTGTTCCCAAACACGCTTAGGGTCATGTACCCATGTGGAAGAAGTCCATATTTTGGGAGCTACCCTACTGGCATGTTGTTGATGGTTGATAACATCAACTTTTATTAGAACTTTAAACCTGAAGGAGAACATGAAAACCTACTAGTCTAGGGTTTAAACCTTTGTCGTATACCTTATGAGAGTCTTGTCATGCTTTTAAAACCAAGATCACGTACACACTCCAGTTCACATATGCATTATTCTCCTACACTGGGAGTAATTACCAACATAAACCAAACCCATAGGGCAGTCTTTGTTTAGTTGCCCTAAGTACTTATTGCTATCTCTCCAACTAACATATTGTATTCAAAGGATGCATGTGGCTATGCAAAAGGAAAGTTATTGAAAAAAAGAGAGAGAAGAAAAGAAGAAAAGGGAGTAAAAGATGGACAAGTGTCCCAGTAACTAAAACAATGGGTACTAGATGCCCGCCTCCCTAAATATATATATAATAATAAAGATAGCCCATGTCTTTCCTGAAAAGTTTCAATAGAGAGTTATTTCCAAAGAAATAGAAATTAGCCACAAATACCACAAATGCACCCATCCACCATATTCCATACACATGCACACCTTGGTTTGATTGTATGCCTTGATTCTGTATGGATCCATTAGTTGACTTTACAATACATGCATTGCAAGTATGCCTATCCTTGTTATTGGCACTCCTATAAGCTCTACCATATATACCTTTAGCTATAGGAAGCATATCATCATTAATGCCTCAAGAGAGAACCATAAATACCATATACATTGAGAGACTTGAGGGTGTCATACAATTAAGCTCTGAGTTTTATTCTGAAAACTTATAAAAAACTCCAGAATAATGGTTCTGCAAAGAATTTGAGACATAGTGCTTGACCTGATTGTTCTGTCTTCTGATTGCTCAAGACTCATGCAAAAGCTGTAAAGCCCCATGGTTAAGGGTAAAATGGGTAAGTTTGAAGATTAGAGCAGTTATTGACTAATCCGGAGGAGAATCTTTGTTTAGGAGCATGTGTACTTGGAAAGAATGAAAACATTGTAGCAACTCTTGATCCGAATACATATACTGCTTAGGCTTGGTTTGCCAAGGGACTGGCAAAAGGTAAGCTTGGGGGAATTGTTGACGGTCGATAACGTCAACTTTTATTAGAACTTTAAACCCGAAGGAGAACATGAAAACACACTAGTCTAGGGTTTAAACTGACAATTTCCATGAGTTTTGCATATTCTGTGTTTTCCAGGATCTATTTCCAGAAAAGTTGAAAAGAGGGATTCAAGTGCATATTTACCACAAAACTTATCTGCCACGAAAAAGATCAAGAACGGGACGTGGGAAGACTCTCGAAGACACCAGAAGAAACCGGGGGCCAGAGGCCGCCAGGTGGGGCCGGCCGGCCCCACCATGGCGCCACCCGGTGCCCCCCTGTTAGGGTTTTGGACCCCTTCTAGAAGCTTCCTCCACCGCCTCCGAGGAGTCATCTTGGCCCTTGGTTAAGTCGGTTTGATCTTGCGGCACACGTCGATCCCACCGGGATATAAATAAAGGGGCAGACCCCCTTCCCTGAATGCATCAAGTCATTTGGAGATCCATTCATCAAGAGCCTTCTCTAGTTCATCAGAGCCTCTCTAGTTCATATTTTTAGCCTAGTTAGATTAGAAGTAGAAGAGTTCTAGTTCTTCAGCGGGATCCGGAGCCCCTGGTGTCTGTCTGGAGCGCGGAGTTTGTTATAGCTCTAGTACCTTTCTCTTATTGTATTCAAAATTATGATTCAGGCAACATTGTCCTTAATCTCTTATATATTCTTAATTGCAATAGTCATTGTCTACTTTGATTATATGTCTAGGATAGTTGGTTTGATCTTATTGAATTCATGTAATTGCTTGTATAGCGTTTACCCAGTCAATTGGTGGGTAGATGGTAGACAATATGTAGACGTGGTGTCTAGATATCTTGTTTATATGGGAGGGCACCCTGATGTCTCGGGTTGTGTGGTAGTCGCGCAGGTGACAGCTGTGTTGGTTCCTCTGTAGTCCATCCCCCGTACGTAGGGCAAGCTTGGGCGCGGTCGCGAAGGAGGTGACAGTTGCATCTTAAAACCCTCATTAGTTGATGCCTTATTACATGTGATTATGATATAGGGTTGACTTAACAATGATTTCTAGATGTAACTGCACTAATTAGAGTTATTCATTGATGTAGTTATAGAATTACCTTAGTATTTCTTCGTGACTTTATCCAATGGCTAGCTACTACTGTGACTAGAAGAGCTCTGATATTTATCTATTTATGATGACTAATCATTATTTATCTTATAGCTTTTATCAAGATCCCGGTTATGAGTAAGATTCTAGTTAGGGTTTATCGTTCACATCAATAGTATACGTTATAGTTATAAGTCCTACATATAGACCTTCCCTGTGGATACGATATTTAAAACCCCCCGGGTAAAATGTGACATTGGTACGATATTTGTGCGCTTGCGGATAATCTTACTTAAATCTTATTTAAAGGAGTGCAGTTAATTTATACCAACACATGTCCTACAGGTCCACCACGCGATCGACGTGATGCACATGACAAAGAATCTCTGTGTGAACCATCATTCCAGACCTTGACCCGATTGGCGTTCCTGAATCACGACACGAGGGCAGACTCAGTGGCAAGGGGACACTAGGGAAGAAAACATATATCGATATGGGGAGTGATTACTTCAATAAAGCACACTACACAGTTCTACAGAACTCCTCGCTAGTGGATCGTATATCGAGGTACATAAGGATTTCATTCGATCCGAGTGACCTAGGAAGAACAAAGCTTGGATTAGGCGTCATCACATGGAAACCTTTAGCGACTGGTTGCAAAAAGAATGTCAGGGTGATGAAAACATAGATGAGCAGCTTTATTTGTTTGCCAGGCAGCCATCGTGGCATATCAGCACTTACAGAGGGTACGAGATCAATGGGAATACATTTTACACATTAGTCTAAGATAAAAGGAGCACCAACCAAAACAGTGGTGTACGAGTAGATATCATAGATCCAAATAGGAACAAACAAACATATTATGGCCAAATACATGACATATGGCAACTAGACTACGCAGCAAATTTTAAAGTTTCTTTGTTCCGGTGTAAATGGATGAAGATGACCGGAGGTGGGGTAACAGTCGACAAGGAGTATGGAATGACAACCGTGGACCTTAACAATGTTGGGTACAAAGATGAACCATTCGTCCTTGTTGCGGATGTGAGTCAGGTGTTCTATGTGAAAGACATGTCCACAAAACCAAAGAGAAAGAAAAATGATGACAACTCGAAAGTCAATCGTGAGCCAAAACGCCACATAGTTCTTTCTGAGAAAAGAAACGTTGCTGGAATTGAGGACAAGTTAGACATGTCAGGTGATTATGAAAGAGATGACCAAATTCTGCCATTCAAAGTGAACAAAGACCCAAGCATTTTATTAAACAATGAGGACACTCCATGGTTAAGGGATGATCATAACCAAGGGTCATATGTCAAGAAGAAGTTCAATATTGTACCCGCATGATAGTGAGTTGTAAAGATATTATATAATAATTAATTAATTGAAACTTTGTTTGATAATGGATTTAAATTAATATGTTCAGTAGTGATCATTGATTTATGTGGTCCTCTAGGCTATAAACAAAAGATTAACGTTCAAATGATGCAAAAATAAATTTTCTGTTAGAAACCAACAATTGTGTAATTTATAGTTGAACAATATATTTTTGCATTAACAAAGTACTTAATTTTAGAGACATTTGTGTTTAATATTTTCAAAAAAACAAAGAGATTTTAAGTTACAATTTTTTTGCTGTGTAAATTAAAGCAAAAGTAAACACATATTATTTTTTGAAGAAATTATGTCAAATATTTAGTTTTATGTACATTTAACAAAGTTTTAGCCATTAAATAAAAAAGAAACCAATTTAAAAACCTAAAACTAATAAAACCGACAGGGTCTGGCAATACCCCCCTTAGTCTCGGTCGATGGCTGGCACTAGGGCTCGTGTTACGAGTCGGGACTAAAGAATCTTTAGTCCTGGTTCATAGTGTAGTCCCGGTTTGTAGTGTGCACCGGGACTAAAGGTCTCTGATCTATAAAGGCCATTGTCTACCCCTCAGATCGACTCGCCTTCTCCGCACACTCTAGATCTCCCTGCACTCTACTCCGACGACCGTCGAGCTCCACGCGTGCTGCCATCGAGACCCGGCGCCGTCGTATCGAGCGCCACCGCACCGAGTGCCGCGAGCACCACCGTGTACCCGCACCGAGCGCCGCGCCGAGCGCCACTAGCCCGCCATCAACGATGCCGAGCGCCACCGCATGACCGAGCCCGCCACCAGCCCTTAGTGAGCGCCGAACGCCACCATATACTTATTCAATGTCAAAATTATTAATATATATTTTTTTGTCTTTGTCGATGTTTAATAGAAATATTTCTATATTAGAGATAAATATTTGTATATTAGAAATATTAGTATATTTATGATGACTTATTCGATGTCAAAATTATTAATATTTTTTTGCCTTTTGCCGATGAAGTTTATTAGAAATATTTGTATATTAGAGATAAAATATTTATATATTAGAAATTGTATATTCGAAATATTTGTATATTTATGATGTACACTTATTCGATGTCAAAATTATTAATATTTTTTGACTTTACCCGTGAAGTTTATTAGAAATATTTGTATATTAGAGATAAAATATTTGTATATTAGAAATATTTGTATATTTGAATTATTTGTATATTTATGATGTACTTATTCGATGTCCAAATTATTATTATTTTTTTCCATTTCTGATGAAGTTTATTAGAAATATTTGTATATTAGAGATAAAATATTTGTATATTAGAAATATTTGTATATTCAAAATATTTGTATATTTATGATGTACTTATTCGATGTCAAAATTATTATTATTTTTTGCTATTTTCGATGAAGTTTATTAGAAATATTTGTATATTAGAGATAAAATATTTGTATATTCGAAATATTTGTATATTTATGATGTACTTATTCGATGTCAAAATTATTAATATTTTTTGCCATTGCCGATGAAGTTTATTAGAAATATTTGTATATTAGAGATAAAATATTTGTATATTAGAAATATTTGTATATTTATGATGTACTTATTCGATGATAAAATTACTAATATAAGTTTCCCCTTGTATTTTTATATAGTTTTTAGTTGTTAAGGAATAGAAAATGATTATATGTAGGCCCTCATGAAATAATTCATATGAAATGATTACTATAGAGTTTTTTATATATAGCTTTTTATATATATACTTGACTAGTATATAGTTTTTTATATAGCTTTTATATATATAGACAATGGTCGATCCGAGGTATCAACAAATCGGTGATGAGGCCATCATGATGAATCTCATCGCCAGTGGTGACGAACAAATCGAGGGTGATGATGATGGGAGTTAGTACTTGCAGGCAGATTACGAGGAGATCATGCAGGGATCCTCCCCGCCGCCTCATGAGCAACAAATTGTCGAGCAAGCCAATACTAGTGAGGTATATTATACATGTTTATTAGGGTTTAGACTTAGGGTTTAGGGTTTAGACTTTAGGGTCTATTACATCTTGTATTATTTCATCTTTGTGTCTTTACATATATAGCCCTCTGGATCGACATCTACGACCAAGAAGAGTAGACCGGTACGAGGGCCAAGGAAGCCGTTGGATGGCGTCACTTAATCTCCGAATTCGGCGAGCGTACAGACCAACCACTAGGACCGCATGCACAGAAATATGTCGGTCATTGTGGTTATCTAGTGATAGACAGGATACCGATCAGTGTTTGAGAATGGAAAAAGAAGCCAAGTGCTCCACACATCAGTTTTGTCTCCGATCGTGATAAGGAGGCAGTATGGACTGACATCGGAGAGCATTTCACGTTCGACATGAACGATGAGGAGCTGAAGAGGAGAATGCGAGAGTGGACAATGAAGAAGATGGCAACACTTTTTCAGACTTAGAAGAAGAACTTGTACAACAAGTTTATCAAGAAGAATGAGACACCGGATTTCAACACTAAGGCGTATGTCAAGCTGAGACCCTTTTGGAATGATTTCGTGCAGTACAAAACGTTAGGAGAGGGCGAGGCTCTTGTTAGAAGGAACAAAAGGAATGCTGCTCAGAAGAGATACCACCATCATTTGAGATCAAGTGACTATAGGAGTGCCGTACCAAAGTCGGAGAGAATGGAAGCAGAGATGATTGCCAAGGGGGTAGTACCTCAGACTGTATGGGAGAATTGGGTTGAACGCTCGAAGCTCGAAGCATTGGTTATTCGGTTATGGGGAACCATGGATAAAGAAACTGGGGTGCTAGATTGGGGCCCAGAAATCTCAAAAGCAGCAGAGAAGCTAGTTCATGCACGAGCAGTGGTTGTAGCTGGTCATTTCAAGCCCAATAGAGAAAAGGATAAACTCACGTATGCCCTTGAAAATCTAGAACACGACAGGTGTACGAGAGGGTATGGGGTGGTTCCGTGGTACCATTCCTTCCAAGCAGATCGAGAAACTTACAGAAGCTGCCAGAGAAAGAAGGACGAGGAGGCAGAGCAGATCCACAAGTTGGAGGAGTATGTTCACGAGTCGAAAGAGTGTGACAAAATTCGTGAAGAATGGATGCGCGATGAGGTCAAAAGGCAAGTGCAAGCTGCACTTAGTGAAATGACAAGAGGGGCGCTACATCACCACAGTCGGCGCCAGATGTCAACATTAGCCGCCAGGTTAGTTGAAGAGCAGCTGCATCTCCACGGAAGTATCAACCGTTCAAGCTGATGCGAAGCTCGCTTCCCCGTGGATGACCTCACAGAACTAGTTACTTCGTGTGAGCTGCACATTCTAGAAGGAACTGGGACGAAGAAGGTGGCTGTCGGTGTGGTAAACCCTATCGACTGGACAAGGACACCAAGAATCCATGGTCAACCAGTACCAGAAGGATATCCTCATGTCTCGTTGGATAGGGTGGAGTGAGGTTGTGATATCGTGCCTCTAGACATTGAAGGGGGAGATAGAGAGAAGACTCTAGGTGAGGCGGCGAAGACATTCATTTGTTGGCATAAGTGCTTCATCATCATTCCTGGAGTCTCACCGCCGCCACCACCTCATCCTACTGATGATCAAGATCGTCAGCATAGCTGCGTGGATTCAAAAACAATTTATTCGCTAACATCCTATATATATATATTGAATTCAAAAAAGAGTTTATTACTCACAACACTCGTTGTTTTCCTAGCAGGGACTTCAGTTCAATTCTTCATTCCCCAGCGCATCATAGTGCTATGAGTGGTGAAGATGCATTGGAGGATGCGACTGCAACCCCATCTCCTTCACGACGGTCTCTAATGCCACCACGAGCCGCACCCCGCCACCGCCTTCACCACCGCCTCGAACACGGTCTCCAACGCCGCCATGGGCCGCACCATCCCCGCCACCGTCTCAAGCCAGTAATAAGAGGTCTGCCCCAGCACCAAAGGCTTCGATCCCACATCCTACAAAGAAGCAAGCTCAGGCTCCCTTTGGTAAAAAAGGCAGCCAATGAAAAGTTGTCTTATGAGAAGAGTGACGAGGAGCTAATTGCATCGGTTGCTTCAGATGTGAAAGCACACTTTGAAAAAAGTAAAAAGGAAATTGAAGCGAAGCGAAACCCTGAAAAGTCATACCTCTTCTTACCAAAAGGGGAGCTGAGGAAGAGGGTGGAAGAGCACAACCGGAAAATGCGTGAAGCTCAAAAGCCTCCGCCAAAGTCGGATTATAAACACCAACTACTAAAAGCTATAAAAGCTCAACTCACCAAGAAGAAAGCAGGAAAGAGTGTTCCATAGCTTTGGGACACATCAAGACCTTTGTCCCCATTAATTGTGGCAGATCAGTATGGTTCAAATGTGGGCGTAGTACAAAAGAAATCTGAAGAGCCCACTTTGTCTGAGATGGACTCACTTGAAAATTATTTCATTGAGAGCGGTCTTCCGTACTCCACGATTAAAAATATTGCTGCTGGGCTGGAGTTTCTACGAGCGTAAGTAGTTGATGAATGGAGGAGAAATTTTGCACCAGGCAGGAGTCTAATGAACCCCAAGCACCTACATGTACTCAGTATGCAGATGTTTGCAATCAACAATTGGTGCATAGAGGCTTCTAAAGGCGGAGTCGATTGGATTTTGTTCAAATTTGAAACCCTCACTACTTCCGTGGTGATGACCTTATCTTAGTCCAGATGGGCGAATTACACCAGCTATGCCACATGGACGCTCTGGACAAATCGCTCATTAGCTGCTTTTGTTTGTAAGTATTTCTTTGTTTTTATTAAACTCTTCAGCATGTCTATATAGTAGTAATCATTACACACGTACTTGTCGATGGACTCACTATATGCAAGCTCCAAATGACTAAGCTCAGATCAAAATGATAATACTCTTGGATCTGTTGATCCTTACATTGTTTTCAAGGAGCCAAACCCTTTGGCGACTTGGATCAATGACATGTGTACGAATCTTATGAGGTTCTTCATGAACCAAAAAGACAAAAGAAGATTACTCTTCCCCTACAACTTCAAGTGAGTTATATATATATATATATATATATATATATATATATATATATATATATATATATATATATATAGATAACATGCGAGTGTGCACCTTTAATTTTACTTAACCCTAATCTACGACTCATGTCTCTACGAACATAGTCATCGATCTTGCTGAAAGTAAGTTGGTAATCTATGACTCAATGTAGAAACCGCAATAAGATTACCAAGATATGATAGACATCATCCAAAGGTAATTTTGATCCATTGCATGCGTAAAGTAGACTAAGCTTGTATATATGTATACTTAACGATCCAACTCTCTTATTTTATATATATCATTGGTTTAGGGTTTGAGAAAGATTCATTGTTCGGGAACATCTAACTCAATGTAGGGCACCACTAAAGATAATACAACTACAAGTAAGTTTATCCTTTGTCAATGTACGTGGTGTATCTTATATCTTATCTTTTTTATGAGATGAATCTTTACATCCTACAGTGGATCTTGAGACAAGAACCGGGTAATCCATTTAAGCTTATCATGTCAGCGGCAAGATGAATTCATTCTTTTTTCACTTGAGAAAGGGTGACATTTAATCTAGATAATATTTTTCGCTACACAAGCATCTAGTAACATTTAAGGAAAATTTAGAAAGGATACTGCAGATCATGAACACAACCAGATCATGCTCGCAGACTTGACTTGTCTGCTATCACAACTCTACCAGAATTAGCTGCAGATAAGCACTTGCATTCAGACTTAAATTTAGCTACTTGCAGGCAAGCACTTGCATTCAGATCGACATCTAGGCAAACACAGACCACAATCCACTACTTGCACAAGCACAGATTGACTTGCACGCGTCAAAATGAACTATTACCAGACATCAACTTGCACAGATCAAAGTTCTGCTTACATGAATTTGGTGCTTGTTGCAGTGGCTGTGTCAGCTTAGTTGGGGAGGAAGATGTCACGACAGGGGACAATGACAGTGCACCAGTAGTCGGCACAACAGGAGCGAACATTAGCATAGACAGAAGCGGTCGTGGAGATGTATCAGAAGTCGTTGGCGATGGTGATACAGTTGGGGCACCAGTAGTGGACATCACTGGCGGTCAAACTAACAACGGCGGCACTCGTGATGCAACATCACCCAGAGCTCCCAGCGGTGGATCCATCCTTTACCGAATGCAGCGCCGCCCGGACCTCTCCACGCTGGATCCGTTTGTTGAATACATATGTTGCAAATTCAGCTGCACATTATAAAGGCCGACTTCCGACGGAGCGAAGCGGAAGCCCCCCGCGGTACAGTACATATACCCAAATAGGGTTCCACACCGAATACAGGATCTTGTAAGCCGCTGCACGGCGTTGTAACCCAACTCTTGATAATAGTGAGGAGTGTTTGCTGGCTGGCGCCCATGGTTTTTCCCCTTCGCATTGGAGGGGTTTTCCACGTTAAATCTTGTGTCTCCGCTATGTTTTGATCTTGTGTTCTTCGTCGTTTATCCGTCGTCATTCACAACACCGCTCACTTTGGTTCGGACTACAAGCGTGAAGCAAAAGGGGAAGGTCAGAGGTGGAAGTGGCGTAGGAAGAGGTGGGCAGGGGCAGGAACAAAGATGATGGAGGCGGGAAGAAGGTTGAGGAACACGCGTCGCAGACCCGGCCGCACAGGATCGGCGGGATGAAACCTCCCCAACTCAACGCAAGTTTCACGCTGTTTACCCATGTTTTGATTATGGTGCCCAAACATGTCGTGGCCATGAAAGGTTTGCATTCTCTTTCCTTCTCAAATCATGCAAATATTTTTTTTGTTGATGTGTCACCCTAATAAATGTGCATGACACTTCTATGACATCTCCATTGAGACTGGTATAATGGCCTGGCCTCTCTGGCTTTGGTTTTGGATTTATGTCTTAAGTCAATGAATGCGGGCTCCTGCTGCAATGAGCACACACGAACTGGAGTGCACGCAGGCTCACTTTTCAAGTGGGGCCAGCGAGCAAGAGGACAAATGAGAGCGGGCTTTTCCTAGGATCGCCTACCATGCCACGTAGCCTATGTCTCCACTCTCTAGTGGACTACGCGGACAACTGGTTGACTGTGGTCCATGGACACCAATTAATCACATGTTTGACAATGTATGTTAAAAAACTACTAAACCTCTCCTTTTCCTTAGACCAGTCTCAATGGAAATTTCACAGAGTTTCATGGGTATTAAATACGCTAACATAACACTGCATTGATGAAGAGAGATAATGAAAGTTTCATAGGAGTAGAGGGAGTTTCATATGTAGTGTTTTCAAAATATGAGTGTGATTAGACTTGTTTCTATGAGAGTTTCATTCAGGTTGATAATGTGACACCATATTTAAGAAAAAAGGAAATAAATGAGTCTCATTACGATGAAACCCTTGTGGCACAGTTATTAACTCGTAATGAGTCATGAAATTTAGTGTTATACGAGACTATAAATGTCGGTGTCTGGACTTGAGGTCCAAGCACTAACAACTAACGACTCTGCGTGTCCCCCTAAACCTGAATGGTGATGCAAGAGAACACAGGGGGTTTATACTAGTTTAGCCTTTGAATGCCCTACATCCAGTGAGAGGGTTGGATTCTGTATTGCCTTGCACCCGAGAGTGCTTGTAGTAGGGGCGTACAAGCTAACTGTGAGAGAGGGCTAAGTCCCAAGTCTCGTCTTAGAGAAGTAGACAGAGTGGTGTGTACTACTTGAGTGAGGAGTGTTTGTTTGTGATCTGAGTGTGTTGCCGTGTCTTTGATAGGTACCTTGCCTCCCCTTTTATAGCCGCAGGGGGTGGTAGGGTTTTTACATGTGTAAGGTTGTGAATTATCTCTGGTGAGTATGGTAGTGATAGTGTAGGTCCTGTGGAGATCGGCCACTCCATCCTTGGGGTATGGCATGACGACGTGGTCACTCCTGTGGAGGGTCAACGAGCCCTGTTGAAGTCATGGTAGTCGGGTTGATGATGCTGCAGCGTGTCCTGCAATAGTAAGGTAATGACAGTCCAGGTATGGTCATAGTGGCAGGGGTTAACCCTCCCCATACCTCCTTTTACTATAAGGCAATGCCCCACAGTGAAAGAGGTAAGGTTCCACAATGACTAGAGTTGTTGAAATAGTAGCTGATATGCCCTACTGCAGTGTGGGAGGCATGGTGCGCGTCACATCGGAGGTACGACCACCGTGTGTTGGAAGCCTAGCTCCGAGACTGAGGCTTGGACGAGGCGCTGATTGCGCTCGATGCTGTGGTTTTGGTAAAGGCGGAGATTGTGCCCGAGACCTAGGGCTCGGGCGAGATGGAACTTGCGTCCGAGGCCATAGGCTCGGGCGAGACGGAGCCCGCGCCCGAGCCCAGGGGGTCGGGCGAGATGTAGCTCGCGCCCGAGCCCAGGGGGGTCGGGTGAGACGGAGCTTGCACCCGAGCCCAGGGTGGTCGAGCATTCATCTTACTCCTTTTGCCATTTTTTATCCCCTTAATTTGGGTATCCCATTTCACGGTACCCAACAGTAGCCCTCGAGCCAGTGGAGGAGCTAGAATGCTCTTCCAGAAGCTCTCTTTAAGGGTCATCGGTTGAAACAAGGCTTTTATTTCCTCCAGGGGGTGCGTGCAAGCGCACCCGCCGGGTGTAGCCCCCAAGTCTTTGGAGAAATGGTATCGTTCCTTCAAAGGCTTTTACTCCTTGATGTTATCGTAGGGAGTATCTGGGGCATAGGGTACAAGTTCTTTACATGCAGTGCCTATTCCCCGGTGCGGGTGAAGCCCCCGAGCCCTTTCCCCTTAAGGGTCGATCAGGGTCTTTTCCGACTTGATTTTACGCCCCTCATTCATACTTTCGCTCAGAGGAGGTATGGGTGACGCCGTACTACCCTCGGTGGGTGAGTATCGATGTTCCTAGGGAGCTTCTAGCGGGTAGATCCAAGTGGATGTTCGACACCCGTTCGATAGGGATCGACTTGTGGCCCTATGGGCACATCTCAAAGTACCCGAGGGCAGTCAAGGTGGACGTCGGAACCGTTCGATGAGTTCCGAGGGCTCGATGCCTCTCTCGATGGGATCCCACTCGCACGACACCTGCATGGGTCTTGGATACGACTGGTAAGGATGCGCCGAGCTTCTATGGGGCTCGGTTCGCGGCCTCTATCGTGCTCATCCTCAGTCATCCCTTGCTCGGCTATCCTGAGGTGACTGTTCGAACCCACTTGGTAGGTCAATCTCGCAACCTCTGGAACATAAGTGGCCATGGCTTGGGGATTTTTACCTTAAGAGATCTTGGCTCGAGCGCAGCAGGGGGGTCGGGCCCCGCGTCCTAGAAGGAACCGCCCTAACTCGACCTTTGGGGCGCTCCTTTTGACGTGACTCGTATTGGGAGCCGGAACGACCGTGCCGTTGTGCCTGAGTAGGATAGGACATTCTGCCTGCGAATTTAATGTGCGTGTAGGCGCGGTTGGCGTGAGAATCGAAAAGGCTGGGCGCTTTGGTTACTTCACCTGGTTAATGAAGCGGCCGGTGGTTCCTATTTCCTTCCCTAATCCGCTGCATGGGAGACAGACTGCGGTACGCCTTTTCTATAAAAGCCACCGCAAGGGTATTCGGTTTCTTCTCTACTTGCTTTTGCCTCCAAACGCCCTTGCCTCCAAGCCCCCTGCTTCCAATTCCTCACCATCACTGAGCTTTTCTCCAAGCGCCCAATCTCGCTCGCTGCCATGGCCAGGGAAGACATGTGGCCCCCATGCAATGTCGCTGGGGCGATGCTGCAGGCCCGCGTGAAGGGTGGACTTCTCCGTCCTATCACGGATGAGAGGGCGCCGGAGTGGATCGTGCCCCCGGCGAACGACAGGGAGCCAAACCCGCCTCCGGGCTATGTGGTTTGCTTCCTGTCCTTCCTAGACCGGGGGTTCGGGATACCGGCCTAACGATTCATGCGGGCTCTCGTCCACTACTATGAGGTAGAGTTGCATAATTTTAACCCAAATTCGATCATGCAGGCGGCCGTCTTCGCCATGGTGTGCGAGGGGTACCTGGGGATTCCTCCCCATTGGTACCTCTAGCTCCACCTATTCAAGGCGGAGATGTCTTCCTGCAATGAGGGCGGGGAGAAGAGGCCCTTGAGGGCCGGCAGCTGCACGCTCCAACTCCAGCAGTCGCGCTCCCACTCGTACATTCGGAGCATCATGCCATCATCGAACCGGGGGTGGCAGAATGGATGGTTCTACCTTCGGAACGACTGCGACCTTCTCCTAGAGTACACCAGGAAGATGGTGCTCGAGTGCCCTGCAAAATGGGGGTGGGGTGCTCCTGCAGGAGAGCAGAAGAGGTTGGACACCCTCCTCGTAGCTCTCAAGAAGCTTCGGCATGCAAGCGTCACTGCGACCATGGTGGCGGTCGCCTTCCATAAACGAAGTCTCGTGTTGTTGGCGCAGCGAGTGCTGACAATGTGGGAGATGAACCCCAATGCGCCCTTCGCCAGGACGCGGATGCTGGAGGTGCTGGTGTCCGCTACGGAGATCAACACTCGAGTCTCGAGGACAATATCCTCGGAATTGAAGAACTATCGGGTGGTGCCAATGCATCCCAACAGGGACTACATCTCTGTGGTAAGACATCTCTATCTTTGTTCCCGCTTCGTCGTCTCCTTCTTTGTTCTAGCTTTTATTTAGGTTGCCATCTGCTCACAGGGGATGGGCATTGTTAGATATGCCCTGCCCCCGGTCCCAGAAGATAAAGAAATCCGGGCCCAGAACCGGGCCAGGAACGAGGAGCAACATCGCCAGAAGAAGGAGAAGAAGAAGAAGAAGGCAAAGAAGGCAAAGAAAGCAGAGGCCTCTACCAAGCGCTGTCGTGAGGCCAAGAAGGCAGGGCTCCCCGAGCCCAAATCTTCCGAGACCTCGGTCTTAGAGGTTGAGGGTGGGGAGGACTTGCACTGGCTGAACGAACTCCTCGATGAGGAGGAGGAGGATGAAGAGGTCCCACCAGCCAATGGGGGGACAGAGGCCCTAGGGGGGTCAGAGACCCCTGACGGGTCACGGATTCCAGGGGGTGCAGAGGGCGCCCCCTACATCATTGTCGATGATGGAGGGGATGAAGCCCCTCAGGGGGGTTCAGTTCCCCTGGATCCCCAAGAAGGGGAGATGGCGCCGGGTGGAGTGCCCGAGGTGCCTGCGGGGCCAAAGGGCCCCACCGAGCCTCGTCCAGGGGCAGAGGAAGAGGCAGGGGGCTCAGCGGAGGCGCCGAAGGCCAGAACCACCATCAGGGCCACCGCGACCCCAAGGAGCGGCGACGGGCGTCCGCCCGGCAACCTGTGGCGCCCAGGGAGCGCTAGACTCCCAGAAGAGCGCTGCGCCCCGAGCAAGGTAAGCGGTTGTTCTTGACTTTTATTTTTTTGTTTTTCTCTTTCTTCTTACCTGTACCGTCTTTCTGCCAGCCGGAAGCAGAAGGTGGCCTCGGTGGGGTTGGCGCCCCTGAAAGCCGTCAAGAGGGGGGCGCAGTCGACCCTTGGGTTGGCAAGGCCTAGGTTGCCACCCCCTTGGACCGTGAAGAAGGAGAACGCCCACAAGAGGGAACGGGGCAGGAATCGAGGGAGAAGATGCCAAACCCTCGGGTGAAGGAGGTGGAGGCACCGAGGTCCCAGGAGCCGGAGGGGACGATCGTGGCTCTTGGGGCCATTCCCCCTTCGGGGGATGTTGATCTGGGGGGCGTGTCCAGGCTCGGGCAGGCCGAGGGGGGTCATGCTGAGATGGCCCTTAGCACGGTGCCTCCAGCAAGGCCTAGTGGAAAGGGCCTAGCTCAACCAAAGGTCCCCGCAGGGGAAGGAGGGGACAGCGCACCTTAGGGTAAAGACCCCGTGATCTAGCCCGACCTTGACGACCCAGAGGGGGGGCTAGGTTTGTCCTGGATGACCCGTAAGAGGCTTACCTCTAGCAAGGTCTCTGTTGGGCATTCTTAACATCACTACCAAAAGTAGACTTAGTTTTCTAATTCTGATAACGGCGCCAAAAATGCCAAACCTATCCCTCATGCCACTTAAGCCAAGTTGTCATCCCCAGCATGACATGAGAGACGCGGTATTGAAATATGCAATTGCTCTTCTAAATAAATAATAAATGGGATCTGCAAGCGCACAGATTAATACTGATGTAGCATTTTAACCGAGAAGTATTCTAGGTATCGTTATTTATATTTTTACCACTGGGAAGGGATTGCTAAACATCAATGTTGATTATCGAATGGAATATAGAATTGAGTATCTATCATTGCATGTATAATTGAGAGCATTTATCTATCACTTTCATACAGGGATAAGTGTCACATAAAAGATATATAAAGTATGAATGGTGACAAAGATAATTAATCTGATCAGCATAACTTAGCCACATATAAATATGATAAGCACCTCAATAGATATTCTAGCAAGTCTTTAGCATGGAATTAGGACGAACTACAAAAATATTTCCTAAGCTATTCTTAACTATACAGTCTAGCATATCATAGTTAGTGCAATTATACTTGGCAATCATTGCGAGACAAGACTACGCCCATGCATAGTGATATTATCAAGGAATATGAGAAACATCGCAATCACTCCCCTATAATAATGTTGTTCTGCCAGCCCTATACACGAGAGGGGGACTATATAAGAATCAATGGAGCTGTCACTACCACGATCTACCCCGCGATCTGGCATATAGGGTACAATCGCAGATAAATACGGTATAGGCACCACGCCTACACAATACTTATCATTTACCCACTGTACACATGGATAAATGCTATACGATCCTAAACATGTATATAATTCCAATCTAACTAAGCCAAGTATATAACTATGATAAACTAAAAACAATATAATTGTGAATATAAACAAGTAGAGCAAAGTCATAATCAATATATTGAAGTAGAACAAAGTCATATTCATAATATTGAAGAACAAAGATGAACAATTGAAGAACAATAGATAATTACCAAGAATCCTCTTGACAGATCCGGAAACCAATCGAAGATTGACTCCTTCTAGTTCTAATCCTATGTAGCTATGCTAAACTAGAGATCTAATTGATGTGGTGGCTCTAGGTCTTGATCAAAGGCTTCTTCTTCCAAGATGAATAATGAATTAGGGTTGAGAGGTGCTCTCCTCTAGGGGCCAGGGGGTATGGTTATATAGTCCTTCCAAGTGAATATGGGCCGTCGGATCAAACCGACATTAATCGCACGGTTTTCCTTGATCCTTTAGGTCAGTGGAGCATGATCCGCGAAGTTGAAGCTGATTGGTCCTTAGACCAGGGCGGGCGCCCAAGGGGGGAGGGCGGGCGCCCTGCCCCCGAGCCCGTCCGGTCTCCCGTTCGTTCCAGTGGCTTCTTGACTCTTCTAGATGCAGGATAATTGCGCGGCACGTTAATATCTCTATGTAAACCCGACGTGTGAGCCTTTCTTCCATAATTCCTGATAACCCCCTGTAGAAATAGATAAACACCAAAACTCGTGGAATTCTATCATAAAACTCTAAGTCTAGATGTCGGTTGCATTTGGATCCTTTTCTTTATTTATTTGCTAATTATATTTGATACTTAAGGACCGTCAACAAACTCCCCCAAGCTTACCTCTATGCTCGTCTCTGAGCAAGGATAATCTCAGTGATGGATCAGAAGTTGTTGTAATGCCTTTAAAAGTTGACGGTACACATGCTTTCAAATAAGGTCTCATCTCTGAGTTAGAGTAAACCGTCAAGACTTAAAACTTACTTATTTTACCTTTCACCATGGGACTTGTAACCGTCACTTCTGTCTTGAGTAGTTAAAAGATATAACAGTCTAGTCAAGTGCCATGTCTCTTATTCTTGATCAGCTATAGCTCTGGGGTTTTTGCAGATTTTCAAATAAAACTCAGAGATTCCTTGTATGACTCTCTTAGATCTCTCTTTTGTGGTATTTCTGGATCCTTACCAAGGCAGTGATGGTATATGCCTTCTCTCAAAATATGTATTGTGGTATAAGGCATAGTGACATTGCCTTCTCTCTCACCCTACTCTAATAAGGCTTTAATATCTGGAGCTCATAGGTGGGAGATAAAGTATACATACTTACAAGACATTTATTGTATAGTCAAACCATGGATCAAAAGAAACAAGTCAATAAGTCAAATCAAGATGTGCATGTGTGGCGAATGAATGGTGTATGGTGATGATGGTGATAACAATGGTGAAAATCTAATTCTACTTTTGCTCTTTTGAGGGGATACATACCTTTCTTGCTTCTTTTGAAAAATTTTGAGGAGAATGAGATGCTCTACTTTTTCTTTTTCTTTCCTCTCAGGTGGGTATTCTGTACCCCTAATTCTACTGTCGGGCACTTGTCCATTTTTACCTCTTGTCTTACTTTTTCTTTTCTTTCGAGGTTCCGGGCACTTGCCCCTTTTTATTTCCTCGTATCCTTTCTCTTCTTCTTCTTTTTTTAGAGCACTCATCTCTTGAAATAATGTAGCAAGTGGTAGTAACCAAGATAACTTGAGCATTTATTTCACAGGGGAAAACAGAAATGTTTTTGGCTATTCTCTCCTGGATTAGGAGTAGAATATTTTTGAGTGGTTCTGGAGATGGAAATGGGTGGATATATGTGGATGCGTACTCCTGGAGTAGAAGCAGCATGTGTGAGTGAACGTGCAAGTGAATCTTGATTTTAACCATATGACAAGCTCCTAAGGGTCTACACAGCTTGACCACACTCAATGCTGATAAGCAGTAAAAAGTAAATGTGTGGCTCAAAGTCTAGCAAGCATGTATAAATGGCTGTGGTAGGAATTTAAACTCTCATCATACAGAAACTCATCATGTGATATTTTAAAGATTTTCAAAGATAAAATTCTCCAGATTTCTAGCATCTCTAGGAACAGATAAACAGCAGCTCAACCTTCCCATATCATATCCGTTAACAACTTAGACTTCAGATCAAGTTCTCTTCCCACAAGTTTAGATTTAGAGCAAGTTTTAAATTATAACAGTTATGTCTAAACTAGAGAGAACTCAAATTTGAAAATTAGGTAGAGCAACTATTCATCATATCCATGCTAGAGTTTTATTAAGATTCAGTTTAGCATAGCCACTTTATTTATTTAATAAGCATACTAAGCAAAAGATATATATATATACATAAGCACAAAATCTTTATTTGATTTTTCATGGTTATGTATATTTTTATTTTAATATAGTATAAGTATAAAGATAGATAGAAATACTTAGCGGGGTAAATGGGGGTGCTCTCCCCCAAGCTGGATTTTGACGTAATTTCTTCTGATGTAGCTAGCAGGTGGCAGAGGTGTATTTGAAAGTCGGCAGCACCCTGACAGTGATTAGAATGTCCTCCGTCTGTTGTCTTTTTTGATCCTTGAATTCTGCGGAGCTCAAATAGACAACAAAGCTTTGTGGAACGGATTAAGTGTTAGCATAAATATCTAGCCTTTATCATGTTGAGCCTCCTCAATAAGTGTTCCTCTCTATTTTTTTATATTTTCATTTTATAGAGCAGAAAAAAATTATTTATTTTATTTTTATGCCACCACAGTGAATGTACTTATGGGTTTTATGTCACTCATATACTCACATGGGGCTTACAATTTTTTTTAACATTTTTATTTTCTTTTTAAGATAGTATGAACATGATTAACTAAGCAAACTATATTAAATAATTGAAAGGAAAAAGGATAACTACCAAGTTTACCTCTTGGCAAGGCGTTCGGTGTTTTTAAGTCCTCCAAACGGGACTCTCTATTTTCTCAGTTGTCCTAGGATTTGTTGGATGGCGTAATCGGTGCTTCCGGCGGTGCCTCCTCTTCGTGTATAGTTATCTTCTCTCTCCACACCTGACTCGGTGCTACGGTCTCCTCAGGATAATATTGTTCAAGCTGTATGTCTTCAGACCTTACCACTTCTCCTTCGTAGTCTGCCCAACCGTCCTTGATGATTTGCCTCCTCTGGTTGCGGTTGCGTCGTCTTCTTCTTGTCCTGGCCTGCTTAGAATCTTCAACTATATAGTTAGGGTCAGTAAAATAGCGGCGTACCTTCTCTGAGGGGAAGTGCATATGGACTTCTCCGGTTCCAATGTAGATGATTGCTTTAACGGTACTGAGGAACGGTCTCCCAAGGATGATGGGTGGATCATACTCATCTTCTCCCATGTCAATAACCTAAAAGTTTGTATGGACAAAATGATTTGTCAGGGACATCAGTTACTATACCTTCAACCTTTCGAAATGTCTGATCTGCCATCTGGAGCTAAATGTATGTTGGTTTTAAGGGCATGGTTCCGAACAAGAGCCGATAGGTGACTGTGGCCATTATGTTGACGCCCGATACGGTGTCGCAAAGTGTCTTGTAGAAGTTGTACCCATTGATGGAGCAGTGGATGCTTGGCATACCTGGGTCGTCCTTCTTGGTCATAAACGATGACTTAAGTCGATGATCTTGACCTCCTTGAACTGCAGTGACCATCTTAGCTAACTTGGTCCACACTTGATTGTTCCTGTTCCTCCTGTTGGTCCTCTTCCTTGGTTCATGTCGAGATTGCTCTGGGATTTGTGTAGTCTTGTTCTTAAAGAAAAATGTCTCCTTCCTCCATTTGATGTAGAAACTGATCTTGGCAGCACTAGCGTAGATGACAGCTCTCGAGGTGTTCAAGAATGGCCTCCCTAAGATGACGGGTGCCCTCTCATCATTACCGGTCTCTATCACCTCAAAGTCTGCTGGGGCGTACAAGGTACCAACTCGGACACAGAGTTTCTTCAATTTTCCCTTTGGGAAACTTAACGTCCAATCTGCAAACGGCAAACATATGATTGTTTCTAATAAAGGATATGTAAAGAATTTTTCATAGAGTACCCTGGGCATAATGTTGACACTAGAGCCAAAGTCGCAGAGTGCTTCTGGGAAGTCCACCATGCCGATGGAGATCGGGATGACGGGGCGTCCTGGATCGCCTCTCTTGACCGGCAGAAGGTCAGTAGTAACTTCAGTGACGGGGTTACTCCAGAAATTACCTGCATCAAACATGTCTACATGATTTGCAGATTCTAATCCTTCCGGTTCTGATGGTATACCGGGTTTAGTAGTAGGAACAGCAGCAGCTGAGATTCAATCATTTTATTAAAGCTAATTTGATTCTTGATGGCAGTAGAGAAATTATCTATTCTATTATTTATATTTTCTAGCATTTTATCATTAGATGCCAATTTCTTAGATAGGTTATCCATTAGCTTTCCTTGATTAGACACTAACTCTCTCAGAGGTGGAAAATTATTATTATTGTAAGAATTGTTACCTTGATAATTATCTGAGTAGTTAGGCCTCTGTTGATTCCAACCTTGATTTTGCTGAGGACGGTTGTAGTAGTTGTTGTTATTGTTGATGTAGTTCACATCCTCAAGCATCTCGGGGCAGTGATTGCCTGAGTGTCCAGTATCTCCACACTCCTCACAAGTCATGTGAGAGTCATAGATGTGCATAACTTCTTTCTTATCTCCAGCTCTATCATCGAGCTTCTTCATGAGCAGGTCTAGCTTTGCAGACAGCATGTCTACCTCCTTGAGCTGGTGCATACCTCCACCTCTCTTGTGTGTCTGGGTCCTTTCTTCATTCCAGCCTTGGTTGGACGCCATCTTCTCCACAAGAGCGGTGGCTTGTGATATGGTGAGTGATAGGAATGCTCCTCCAGCTGCAGCATCCATGGTCTCTTGAACACTATTGCCGAGCCCATGATAAAACGTCTGCATCAATAGCCAACTCTCCATTCCATGATGGGGACATTCTAGGATGTAGTCTTGGAAGCGCTCCCATGCTTCTGGAACGGTTTCATCATGTTGTTGCTGAAAACTTGTAATTTTCCCACGGAGAGCATTGGTCTTGCCCATGGGAAAGAACTTAGCCAGAAAGTTCGTGGAGCAGAGTGCGCACGTAGTATTCTTCTCTTAATATGGTGAATGGGAAGAACCACTGCTTCGCTCTCCCCAACAGTGAGAATGGGAAGAGGCAAAGTAGTATAGCATCTTTGGGGACTCCTGATATGGTGAATGTGCTACAAATCTCTAGGAAGTGTTGGAGATGAGCACTAGCATCTTCGTGTGCCTTCCCACAGAACTGGTTGGATTGCACCATGTTGATAAGTCCAGGCTTGAGCTCAAAGTTGGCCATCAATCTCTGCAGCAGGTCTAGTGCGGATGTTGTCCGTAGTGGGAGCTGAGAACTCACGGATCGATTTGTTCGCCATGACTTCGAACTCTGAAGACAAGTTTCGGGTGAAACTTCGGTGATCTTCTTGAATGGATGAATCTTCGTGCTGAAGTGTTGATGATCTCTTCTTGAGCTTGGCTCTTGTTTTTCTGAATAATGCTTCGGGATTGTCAACAAAATTTCCTAGAAGATGTCTTCTATTCATACATTACCCTGCATAAAATGAAATAAAAAAATAACGAGGTAAAACTGTATGAGAGAATTGGTAATCTCGATCATATTAGTGATGCGAATGATGACTCAAAATTCCGTATTCATTCCTGATTAGTAATCAACCTTCCCCGGCAACGGCGCCAAAAATGCTTGTTGGGCATTCATAATGTCACTACCAAAAGTAAACTTAGTTTTCTAATCCTGATAATGGCGCCAAAAATGCCAAACCTATCCCTCATGCCACTTAAGCCAAGTTATCATCCCCAGCATGACATGAGAGACGCGGTATTGAAATATGCAATTGCTCTTCTAAATAAATAATAAATGGGATCTGCAAGTGCACAGATTAATACTGATGTAGCATTTTAACCGGGAAGTATTCCAGGAATCGTTATTTATATTTTTACCACTGGGAAGGGATTGCTAAACATCAATGTTGATTATGGAATGGAATATAGAATTGAGTATCTATCATTGCATGTATAATTGAGAGCATTTATCTATCTCATTCATACAGGGATAAGTGTCACATAAAAGATATATAAAGTATCAATGGTGACAAAGATAATTAATCTGATCAGCATAACTTAGCCACATATAAATATGATAAGCACCTCAATAGATATTCTAGCAAGTCATTAGCATGGAATTAGGATGAACTACAAGAATATTTCCTAAGTTATTCTTGACTATACAGTCTAGCATATCATAGTTAGTGCAATTATACTTGGCAATCATTGCGAGATAAGACTACGCCCATGCATAGTGATATTATCACGGAATATGAGAAACATCGCAATCACTCCCCTATAATAATGTTGTTCTGCCAGCCCTATACACGAGAGGGGGACTATATAAGAATCAATGGAGCTGTCACTACCACGAACTACCCCGCGATCTGGCATATAGGGTACAATCGCAGATAAATACGGTATAGGCACCACGCCTACACAATACTTATCATTTACCCACTGTACACATGGATAAATGCTATACGATCCTAAACATGTATATAATTCCAATCTAACTAAGCCAAGTATATAACTATGATAAACTAAAAACAATATAATTGCGAATATAAACAAGTAGAGCAAAGTCATAATCAATATATTGAAGTAGAACAAAGTCATATTCATAATATTGAAGAACAAAGATGAACAATTGAAGAACAATAGATAATTACCAAGAATCCTCTTGACAGATCCGGAAACCAATCGAAGATTGACTCCTTCTTGTTCTAATCCTATGTAGCTATGCTAAACTAGAGATCTAATTGATGTGGTGGCTCTAGGGCTTGATCAAAGGCTTCTTCTCCCAAGATGAATAATGAATTAGGGTTGAGAGGTGCTCTCCTCTAGGGGCCAGGGGGTGTGGTTATATAGTCCTTCCAAGTGAATATGGGCCGTCGGATCAAACCGACATTAATCGCACGGTTTTCCTTGATCCTTTAGGTCGGTGGAGCATGATCCGCGAAGTTGAAGCTTATTGGTCCTTAGACCAGGGCGGGCGCCCAAGGGGGGAGGGCGGGCGCCCTGCCCCCGAGCCCGTCCGGTCTCCCATTCGTTCCCGTGGCTTCTGGACTCTTCTAGATGTAGGATTATTGCGCGGCACGTTAATATCTCTATGTAAACCCGACGTGTGGGCCTTTCTTCCGTAATTCCTGATAACCCCCTACAGAAATAGACAAACACCAAAACTCGTGGAATTCTGTCAGATAAAAGCCAAAGTCTGGATGTCGGTTGCATTTGGATCCTTTTCTTTATTTATTTCCTGATTATATTTGATACTTAAGGACCGTCAACAGTCTCAACGCATGTGAGCGTGCTAGTGTCAAGGCAATCAACCTGGCGTCCGAGCTCGTGAGTCGAGACATGTACAAGCTTGCCCAGGTAAGATCGCCTTCCCTTTTATGAAGCGTCTTTTATTTATATCTTTCCATTGATCTTACGTGCGGTACTCTATCTTGCAGGCGCTCAAGGCCACGTCCTTGGAGAAATCCAGCTTCCACCGATGGGAGCGAGACACATGGGTGTTGGTACCCCTTATCTTAATAAACATCATTTTAATAAATAAAATAAATAGACGATTGGGCTTTCAACTAATCTTTCCACAAGTTTTATTGCAAATATCAATTTCAGGTATGACACGTGGAAAGGCGCAAAAGACATGAGAAAGCGCACTTCAGGAAAGCGTAGTCAGAAAAGGCCACCAAAACACCGAACTGGATCCATCCATAACCACGGGAAGGATCAGGGCCCAGAGACGAACCGACCACGCGAAGGCGGTGGCCAGGGAGGCCCACCAGTGTTGCGGCCGCACCCTGGTGCGGCCGCACCCCCCGTGGCGGCTACTCGGTCCCAACTTTTTCAGGCGATTGCATGGCGGCCTGTAACACCCGGCCCAGTGCTTAATAGGATTAATAGGAGACTCATATCAACAAGTTGTAACTTCTTTTCCGGAAGCCCATCTTCAAAGAACTCTAAAGTTAAGCATGCTTGGCATGGAGAAATTTAGGGATGGGTGACCGACCGGGAAGTAGTTTCCGGGTGCGCGCGAGTGAGGACAAAGTGTGCAGAAAAAACTAGTGTTGGTCTGTGGGGACTGACTATGTCCTAGAAAAGCTGCCAGATGTAAGCGGGCTCGGCCTTGTGAGGCAACACTAGTTTATGTCCTAGAAAAGCTGCCAGATGTAAGCGGGCTCGGCCTTGTGAGGCAACACTAGTTTGCACACTTTGTCCTCACTCGCGCGCACCCGGGAAGTACTTCCCGGTCGATCACCCATCCCTAAATTACTCTAGACCAAGCACGCTTAACTTTAGAGTTCTTTCGAGATGGGCTTCCAGAAAAGAAGTTGCAACTTGGTGATATGAATCTCCTATTAATCCTATTAAGAACTGGGCCGGGTGTTACAACACCTCACATTTCTATACTTGTTCTTTAGTTTAGATTCAGTAGTAGAGCAAGGCAAAGCTAGCAAGGAGAGCTTGTCTCCTTGGAGGATCTTAGAGCTTCTTGGTATGAATACAATTCAGTTCTCCTCCATGAGCAAGTTCTTATCTTGTTTATATGATTATGCAATTGAATTAGACTATAGTTATGTTCATATCTTGTTCATAGTATATGAACTAGTTCTTAGTTCTTGTGCTATGTTATTGATGTGTTCATCCTTATTCTTCATCGTTCATTGAATTAGTATGAATAGACAAAGGATTAAGATTGGGGTAACGGTTCATTGGGCTGTTATGGCCACTCTTACCCGAGCCTATCAATCCGAAGGGTTGGGGTCCCGGGAGGCTAGGAGGCATTTCCAATTACACGGGCGAGGTGCTCGGGTATGCGGAGATCAGCGGATGCGCGGGTATCTTTCGGGTAGAGGGGTTGGTGGTAGGGTAGTGACAGCCCTGTCATCCCTGGTATTCCCCCACGATCAGGTATTCTGGTAGGAGTTCTGTAAAGTCCCAATCGGCTGGATGTCCAGCTGCGGGGATCTCCCTAGAGCCTCAAACTTAGTTCTAACTCTAGTTATATTGATTAGATGTTCTACTAACAATTCTTTGCATAGTTATATAAGATCAATGCCGGCTCAAGTAGTTGTTCTTTATTTCTTTTATTTCCTTATTTTCTCTTTATTCCTTGAGGTTGCTGTTGACGGTCCTTAAGTATCAAATTTAATTATCAAATAAACAAAGAAAAGGATCCAAATGAAATCAACATCTAGACTTAGGGTTTTATCTGACAGAATTCCACGAGTTTTGGTGTTTGTCTATTTCTGCAGGGGGTTATCAGGAAATAAGGAAGAAAGGCCCACATGTCAGGATTACATAGAGATATCAACGTACCGCGCAATTTTCTACCATCTAGAAGACTCCAGAAGCCACGAGACCGAAGCGGAGGCGAAACGGGGCCAGGCCCAGGGCGCCCGCCCTGAGGACCTGGGCGCCCGCCCACCTGTCGGGCCCAAACAGGACTCTCTTCGCACACGACGTTCCACCGACCTATTGGATCCAGAATAACATAGTACCACCTCGCCTATTGACCCAAAAACGCATAGAAGGGGAGGACTATATAAGGAGACCCCCTCTGGCCCCTGGAGGAGACAAGAAATTATCATAGAGATTGAGGGGTGCCCTCGAAGGAAAACCTCTTCTCTAAATAATATTTCTTTTTAGGCTTAGCAACCAATGTAAGGTAGAAATAGATCTTCTAGTTTCTACTAGATTGAGAGAGATAGAGTGGAGGTGTGGATCGGAGGAAGGCCGGCCTGTCGGTGTCTACTCCGAGTTGTACTTACGGGATCAAGTCTCCTAACCCGAGGCTTGCTTCTAAGATTCTTCAGTAATTCGACTTCTAATACTAGTAAGTTCTTGTTTTATTGTTCTTTGGTTTATGAGTTTACTTTAATCCTCTTCCGGTTGAGTATTAGAGTAATCACTTGCTAGCGTAAACGTGGTGTTTAGGCTAGGGTACTCATAGATATCCCCTCACTAGCTGGACCGTGGTAGTAGCGAGGAACGTGACATTTCTGAGTTACCTTTGCAGATCGCATCTCGTTAGCAGGACGGGTAGGTTTATAGGTGCGGGTCGAACATCCTTTGTGTTGTCTAGATTCCGTGAGCCTCCCCAATAGAACAGTAGATCATCCTTACCAAGGTTAGAACGAGACTACGGTTGCAGTCTTCTCTATACATCACTCACATCGAGAGACATTCTTTGTAGCCTAAAGGGATAGTAGCAATAGATTTGGTTAGTCAGATGCACCCTTTCTCCCAGTGGTAAAAATATAAATACGATAACTCTGGATAACCTCCCGGGTGAAATGCTCACCGATATCCGTGCGCTTGCGGATCATTTTCTAATTGCATTACCAAATATCAACAAGCATTTCTGGCGCCGTTGCCGGGGAGAAAGACGGTTTGCTGAGATAACTTTGAGTCTTGCTATTATCTTGTATTATACTTTTATACTTTTATTCTTTTATCTTTTTATCTTTATGGATAACTCAAATTCCATACCTATTATTAAATTCTTTGCACCTTCGGAGACCAGCCATAGACCATGGGAGTCAACACGTCCTGCCCCTAATTATGATCTGTGTCCGGAGTTGATTGCAATAGGTCAAAACCAACCCTTTTCTATAGCCGAGGTCCTATCTTTTAATCAAAAAGATAATGCACTTTTACCTACACCTAGGGAATCTTTTAATTTTTCTATAAATTCTGGTTTAGACCTAGCCCAACAAGACCATGTTTTTCCTAGATATTTTCACATTGGTCTTAATCATATAACCTTTGGTAGAGTCCTTCTTTCTTTATCTATTAGTAAAGGAAGGTATGTCTTCATTTGTGGACATCCTTCTTGTACTAGTCTTCATAGAAAAATCTTAGAGATAGAGAAGGAATCATCTCCCAAACGAGGAAAGGAAGTTTCAATAGCCGATTTCCAAACATTTCAATCCCATGATTCGGCTATCCATCCCATCCTTGAGCTTAATAAATTCTACTATGCTCTTTCTCTTAAACCTCCCAATAATCCTATGAATTTCTCTAGACATCCCCTGCATAAGAAGGAGGATCGAGAAGAGCAACATCAATGGCTAGAGGGCATTAAAAATCCATGTGCTATCACCATTGAATGGATAGATAAAACAAAATTGAGAGACAATCCTAGAGGAATTTTAAGCATTCATGAAAAATCATCCTTGGAGTTTGAGAATGAGAGAAACAACAGTGAGCATGGAAGTTATTTCATAAATACCATACCCAGTCCTTGCTCATATAAAACATCTCTCCAATCAATTTGTCTCTCCATCCTTACCACATTTGAGATCTCCAACCCCCTCTTCTTTTCTATTTATAAAAACTTTAGTAGGGCGGTTGTCGATGCATATGTCTATAATAAATCTTGCAGATCTCGTTGAGTTAATTGATGCTTTCCCAAGGACAAGCTTAGTGTCCTAAAACAAGAACTTCTAATTATTTGCAACATTGCCTTGTGTATTGAGCATATAAAGATAATTGTAGAAATATTCCTTCGGGTATTCTTGTCACTAACCTTTCCAGGATTGGAGCAAGAAGATCGGATGAATGACAAGCACAAGGTATGCCCAACCAATCATCATGCAACATTAAATTAAATTCATCCAATCTTGAATTTTGCAAAATTCAAGCTTGGGGGAGTACTTTACATAAAACATCCTTTGCCATGTTGCTATGTTGGTTGTCCTTACCTTTGAGACATGCTCAATTTGTTAAATACTAATCACACTACTTCATCTCCACTTGAGTAGATCTCTATAAAAGCCATCATGCTACCTTTGTTTATCCTAGTAAGTGTTAGTTTGGAAGTACTGGACACACTTCCAATGGCATTTAAATTAAGCGTGGTGCTTAGGTTAAATAGCCTTCCTTAATCTAATTAGACATGGAGTCTAGTTTGGTTACTGAACTAAAAACTGCTTGAGTAGATATTGGTATATTTTTTTGGACTAACCCCTATAGGAAAACTTTCAATATCAACCTGGGAAGTCCTGAGATGCAAACTCATTGGAGATGAAGAAAGTGACACATGAAGTTTAACAATTTGCACAAGAAAGACGTAGCTCATAAGAGATGATTCATGGAGGGTGCCACAAACACGATGCACAACCGCTAAGAAAGGAAAGCTTCCACAAGGTGATACTGTACCATCACTCTTCAAGTAAGGTAACATCTTAAGCTACTTGACTAACACTTTTATAAGCTCCTCCTTGGTTCTGGCATTCACATAAATAAAGAGACAAACATGTATGATTTATAACTCCAAATTAACCAACTCAATTAATTCAACATGTTTAGTCCTTTAATCTTTGTTCTTAGTACTACCTTCGTGACCCCACACTCCTAATCATATAAGCTAAAGTATTGCACATTCAATCTTTGGAAGATATAAACAAAACATAAATATAGATAGATTATCTTTCCATTAGGTTGAGCCATCTGATCTAACAAATGTTTTAAATGCTACACTCATGATCCATCAATTTTGTCTTGCTCACTATGCTTAAGGTTAGAGAAGAACAAATACACTTTTGGTTGTGTTGGTGTTTTCCACCAACAGGGCCCATGCACTTGATCTCTACCTTGTCTCTATGAGCAGGAACACTTCGAGCATAATATGAAGGAGTTTTACAACTCCCAGATTCCACCAAGTGAAGAACTAGGATCTACGAGCACAAACACACTGGAGATACTGGACGCTCAGGCAATCACTGCCCTGAGATGCTTGAGGACGTGAACTACATCAACAACAATAACAACTATTACTACAACCGTCCTCAACAACATCAAGGTTGGAATCAACAGAGGCCTAATTACTCAGAGAGGTGATCTAGGACGCCCTGTCATCCCGATCTCCATCGGCATGGTGGACTTCCCAGAAGCACTCTGCGACTTTGGCTCCAGCGTCAACATTATGCCCAGGGTTGCAGATCGGACACTCAGTTTCCCAAAGGAAATATTAAAGAACCTCTGCGTCCGAGTTGGTACCTTGTATGCTCTAGCAGACTTCATGGTGATAGAGACTGGTACTGAGAAGAGGGCACCCGTCATCTTAGGGAGGCCATTCCTAAACACTAGAGCTGTCATCTACGCTAATGCTGCCAAGATCAGTCTCTACATCAAGGGGAAGAAGGAGACTTTCCTTCAAAAAAACAAGACTACACAAACTTCAGAACAATCCCGACATGAACCAAGGAAGAGGACCAACAGGAGGAACAGGAACAAGCAAATGTGGACCGAGTCAGCTAAGATGGTCACTACAGTTCAAGGAGGTCAAGATCATCGACTCAAGTCACCTTTCTTGATCAAGAAGGACAACCCTGGTGTTCCAAGAATCGAATGCACAAACAATAGATACTCTTTTTAAGAAGACACTCTACGACACCGGATCTGACGACAACATAATGGCCGCAGTCACTTATCAGCTCCTGCATGGAACCATGCCCCTAAAACCAAGATACATTCAGCTTCAAACAATTTTCAGGTCATTGACATGGGAGAAGACGAGTATGATCCATCCACCATCCTTGGAATACCGTTCCTCAGCACTATCAAAGCCATTATCTACATTGGAATCGGAGAAGTCCACGTGTACTTCCCCTCTGAGAAGGTACGCCGCTATTTTACTGACCCTAACTATATAGTTGAAGATTCTAAGCAGGTCAAGACAAGAAGAAGACAAACCACAACCAGAGGAGGCAAATCGGACGGATGGGTAGACTACGAAGGAGAAGTGATAAGGACTGAAGACATACCACTTGAACATAACTGTCCTGAGGAGACCGTAGCACCGAGTCAGGTGTGGAGAGAGAATATAGTTACACACGAAGAGGAGGCGCCACCGGAATCACCGACTACGTCATCCAGCGAATCTTAGGACGATTAAGAAAATGGAGAGTCCCGCTCGGAGGACTTAAAAACACCGAACGCCTTGCCAAGAGGTAAACTTGGTAGTTATCCTTTCCCTTTTATTTATTTCAAATAGTTTACTTAGTTAATCATGTTCGTATTATCCTAGAAAGAAAATAAAAATGTGAAAAAAACTGTAAGGCCCATGTGAGTAGACGAGTGGCATAAAACCCATAAGTACATTCACTGTGGTGGCATAAAAATAAAATAAATATTTTTCTGCTTTAAAAAAAACAAAAAAATATAAAAACAGGGAGTAATATTTATTAAGGAGTCTCAACATGATAAAGGCTAGATATTTATGCTAACACTTAATCAGTTCCACAAGCTTTGTTGTCTATTTGAGCTCCACGGAATTTAAGAATCAAGAAGACTAGCAGACGGAGGACATTCTAATCGCTGTCAGAATGCTGCTGACTTCCAAATACACCTCTGCTACCTGCTAGCTACATCAAGAGAAATTACGTCAAAATTCAGCTTGGGGGAGAGCACCCCCATTTATCTCGATAAGTATTTCTATCTATCTTTATACTTATACTATATTAGAATATAAATACACATAACTATGAAAAACCAAATAAAGATTTTATGCTTATATATATTTTGCTTAGTGTGTTTAATAAATAAATAAAGTGGCTATGCTAATCTGTATCTAATAAAACTTAAGCATAGATATGATGAATAGTTGCTCTGCCTAATTTGCAAATTTAAAGTTCTCTCTCAAGTTTAGACATAACTGTTATAATTTAAAGCTTGCTCTAGATCTAAACTTGTGGGATGAAAACTTGATCTGAAGTCTAAGTTGTTAACGGATACGATATGGGAAGGTTGAGCTGCTGTTTATCTGTTCCTAGAGATGCTAGAATTCTGGAGAATTTTATCTTTGAAAAATCTTTAAAATAACACATGATGAGTTCCTGTATGATGAGAGTTTAAATTCCTACCACAGCTATATATACATGCTTGCTAGACTTTGAGCCACACATTTACTTTTTACTGCTTATGAGCGTTGAGTGTGGTCAAGCTGTGTAGACCCTTAGGAGCTTGTCATGTGGTTAAATCAAGATTCACTTGCACGTTCACTCATACATGCTACTTCTACTCCGGAAGTACCATCCACATATATCCACTCATTTCCATCTCCAAAACCACCCAAAAGTATTCTACTCCTAATCCAGGAGAGAATAACCAAAAATATTTCTGTTTCCCCTTGTGAAATAAATGCTCAAGTTATCTTGTTACTACCACTTGCTATATTATCTCAAGAGATGAATGCTCTAGTAAAAAAAAAGAGATACGAGGAAATAAAAAGGAGCAAGTGCTCGGAACCTCGAAAGAAAAGAAAAAGTGAGACGAGAGGTAAAAATGGACAAGTGTCCGACAGTAGAATTAGGGGTGCAAGACACCCACCTGAGAGAAAAAAAAGAAGAGCATCTCATTCTCCTCATAAAGTTTCAAAAGCAAGGAAGGTATGTATCCCCTCAAAGAGCAAAGTAGAATTAGACTTCCACCACCATTGTTATCACCATCATCACCATACACCATTCATTCACCACACATGCACATCTTGATTTGGCTTATTTATTTGTTTCTTTGGATCTATGGTTTGACTATGCAATAAATGTCTTGTAAGTATGTATATTTTATCTCCCACCTATGAGCTCCAGATATTAAAGCCTTATTAGAGTAGGGTGAGAGAGAAGGCAATGTCACTATGCCTTATACCACAAATACTACATATCTTGAGAGAAGGCATATACCATCACTGCCTTGGTAAGGATCCAAAAATACCACAAAAGAGAGATCTGAGAGAGTCATATAAGGAATCTCTGAGTTTTATTTGAAAATCTGCAAAAAACCCCAGAGCTATAGCTGATCGAGAATAAGAGACATGGCACTTGGCTAGACTGTTCTATCTTTTAACCACTCAAGACAGAAGTGACGGTTACAAGTCCTATGGTGTAGGTAAAGTAAGTAAGTTTTAAGTCTTAACAGTTTATTCTAACTCAGAGATGAGATCTTGCTTAAATGCGTGTGTACTTCTAAGAAATGAAACCACTGCAGAAACTCTTGAGTTCATCCTTGCTCAGGGACGAGCAAGAGGTAAGCTTGGGGGAGTTTGTTGACGGTCCTTAAGTATCAAATTTAATTATCAAATAAACAAAGAAAAGGATCCAAATGAAATCAACATCTAGACTTAGGGTTTTATCTGACAGAATTCCACGAGTTTTGGTGTTTGTCTATTTCTGCAGGGGGTTATCAGGAAATAAGGAAGAAAGGCCCACATGTCAGGATTACATAGAGATATCAACGTACCGCGCAATTTTCTACCATCTAGAAGACTCCAGAAGCCACGAGACCGAAGCGGAGGCGAAACGGGGCCAGGCGCAGGGCGCCCGCCCTGAGGACCTGGGCGCCCGCCCACCTGTCGGGCCCAAACAGGACTCTCTTCGCACACGACGTTCCACCGACCTATTGGATCCAGAATAACATAGTACCACCTCGCCTATCGACCCAAAAACGCATAGAAGGGGAGGACTATATAAGGAGACCCCCTCTGGCCCCTGGAGGAGACAAGAAATTATCATAGAGATTGAGGGGTGCCCTCGAAGGAAAACCTCTTCTCTAAATAATATTTCTTTTTAGGCTTAGCAACCAATGTAAGGTAGAAATAGATCTTCTAGTTTCTACTAGATTGAGAGAGATAGAGTGGAGGTGTGGATCGGAGGAAGGCCGGCGTGTCGGTGTCTACTCCGAGTTGTACCTACGGGATCAAGTCTCCTAACCCGAGGCTTGCTTCTAAGATTCTTCAGTAATTCGACTTCTAATACTAGTAAGTTCTTGTTTTATTGTTCTTTGGTTTATGAGTTTACTTTAATCCTCTTCCGGTTGAGTATTAGAGTAATCACTTGCTAGCGTAAACGTGGTGTTTAGGCTAGGGTACTCATAGATATCCCCTGACTAGCTGGACCGTGGTAGTAGCGAGGAACGTGACATTTCCGAGTTACCTTTGCAGATCACATCTCGTTAGCAGGACGGGTAGGTTTATAGGTGCGGGTCGAACATCCTTTGTGTTGTCTAGATTCCGTGAGCCTCCCCAATAGAACAGTAGATCATCCTTACCAAGGTTAGAACGAGACTACGGTTGCAGTCTTCTCTATACATCACTCACATCGAGAGACATTCTTTGTAGCCTAAAGGGATAGTAGCAATAGATTTGGTTAGTCAGATGCACCCTTTCTCCCAGTGGTAAAAATATAAATACGATAACTCTGGATAACCTCCCGGGTGAAATGCTCACCGATATCCGTGCGCTTGCGGATCATTTTCTAATTGCGTTACCAAATATCAACAGTTGCCCCGATGAGTGTGTCCACTATCTATATTTTAAGAGCCTGCCGTGACCCCTGATTAGACTATGTCTACCTATGCATCTCAATAAGTGATCATGCTACAAACCAAGCTAGATGCATTTGTTATGCCCTCCTATGGGATTAAAAACGATAACCCTTGAATACTCACGGGTTGAAATGCTACAATGATAGTTCTGTTCGCTTGCAGTTTATTCTTTATATTCATGAACTATTGATTGGCGTGCCTAAGTATCATTACTTAAGATTGTAAACTCTGTGCATTTATCTGGCGCCGTGCTACAGCTTTGCATATCGTAAGTAAGGATGGTTAGGATGGCCAATCCGGCATTCCTAATTATTGTTACAAGACTGCACTGCTATGGCCGGCGCCGTTAAAGGCCTTGGGTTATCTCTCTGACATAACGATAGTTATGGTATACCAACACCTGACATTTCTGGTGCCATTGCTAATGATGGATTTATAGTCTATCTTTAGTAGTGACACTAAAAAATGCCAACAAGCATTTCTGGCGCTATTGCCGGGGAGGGTAAAGAACAATGCAAACATCTAGCTTTGGCATTTAGCACTGATTACAAAATAAGCATTGGTAGCCATAGTTTGAGCAGGCTAATCTTTGCTGTTTTCTTCCTCTTTTTATTGGAGTGAAAATAGAATAGTGTTTGAGCGGTTTCAACTTGCCGGTAAACTTCAACAGCAATCTGGAGGCACTCCTAAGGAAGAAAAGGACTCGTGCCGTTTCTTCCTCTACCATGGCGCCGACAGTCGAACCAATCACCCCCGCACCATCCGTTTCAACCACCATGGCCAGGTCACTCCGCGACTATTCCACCCTCGCTGTTGCCAACGTGCCCGTTGGGCCCGCAGTCAACACTGGGAATGGAAACTTTGAGCTTTGCACTGGCCTACTCACGATGGTGCAGGCAAACCAGTTTTGTGGTTTGCCAAGTGAGGACTCAAACGCGCATCTATAGAACTTCCTTGAGCTGTGCGAAACCATCATCATCAAGGATGTCGCACCTGAAAGCGTCAAGCTTCGCTTGTTTCCCTTCTCCCTCTCGGGGAAGGCGAAGCAATGGTTCTACCAGAGCAAGGAAGTTGTCAACACGTGGGACAAATGTTCCGTAGCATTCCTTGTGAAATTTTTCCCCATGAGCAAAACAAATGCTCTGAGGGGAAAGATATCAAACTTCCAGCAGACTTCACTCGAATCCATTCCTGAGGCTTGGGAAAGGCTCTAGGAGTACATCCGGGCCTACCCCCACCACGGGATGGAAGATTGGCTCGTAATTTAGAATTTCTACGAAGGGCTCACGCCCATGTCTAAGGGGCAAGTCGATGCCGCTGCTGGAGGCACGTTCCTCTCCCTGACCATCGAGAATGCTACAGCATTAATTGAGAAGATGGTAGCCAACCAGAGTTGGGGAGAGGAACGCAAAACACAAAAAGGCATGCATACCGTGAAGGAGACGGATCTGCTTGCCACAAAAATAGACCTACTAATGAAGAGATTGGACGGACAGGCCACTGATCCTACCACTAGCACTGTCCAAGCCATCGACTCACGCATGACGTGTGCGAAATGTGGGAATGTTGGCCACATGGGGATCAATTGCCCTGGAACCTAGGAGGACACATCATTCATCAACAACGGGTTCCGCCAACAACAGCAAGGTAATGGGTGGAACAACCAGAACCGCCCCCAAGGTAATAACTCCCGTTTTAATTCCTCCCAGCCTTCGCTGAAAGATCTTGTGCTAGGTTAGGCCAAAATCAATGAAAATCTTGTTAAAAAGCTTTCTGAAAACGATCAAATGTTTGTCAACATAAATACAAAGCTTGATGGCCTGACCCTCTCTGTTAGAGATTAGCTAGCTTTTAATAAGAAGATCTAGTTAAAAGTAGCTCAGCTTGCTTTTGCCGCTAAAGCTGTTGTTTCTCCGGATTCTATGAAAAATGTAAATGCGGTGACCACGAGAGGGGGTAAGACCACTCGTGATCCCCCTTATCCTAACCATAAGACAGGAAGGGTGCCACGGCAACAGGAGGAAACACAGGCAGAAGGGCCGGCTCAACCATCAGAAGAATCCATGGAAGACGAGCCGACCCCAAACAACTATGGGGACAGCACGATGCTACCCTTTCCCAGAAGAGAAAGGAGGAAGAAGAAGGATGGAAATGAACAGTTCCTCCGCTTCGTGGAAATGGTCAAAAAGACACACGTCAGTGTACCATTGATGGATGTCTTGCATATTTCGTCCTACTCCAGGTTCATCAAGGACATCATCAACAAGAAGCGACCATTGTCGTCCACTGAAGTTGTCAAGCTGACAGAAGAATGTAGCGCAGCTATACTCAATGAGCTGCCTGAGAAGAAGTAGGATCCTAGGTGCCCCACAATCTCTTGCTCAATTGGGGCCCAGCAATTCAACCACACCCTATGTGATTTAGGGGCGAGTGTGAGCATCATGCCGAAATCAGTCTTTGACAGGCTGAACTTCACCAACTTGGAGCCAACCACCATGACACTCCAGTTGGTAGACTCGTCAGTCCGGTACCTGGTAGGGATTGCTCAAGACATCCCTGTCAAGATCAGAGGATACTATGTTCTAGTGGATTTTGTGGTGCTCAACATGGAGCTCACTAAAGAAACACCACTAATCCTGGGAAGACCATTCTTGAGTACGGCTGGAGCACAGATTGATGTTGGGGCTGGAGAAATCCGCTTCAACATTAATGGCCAAGAAGAGAAGTTCGAGTTCAGGCCACGCGGTCAACAAGAGTGCAACATGATACGCATCCTCTATGGGCCAAACCCCCAAGGTATCAGGCAGGTTGAGATCCAGCCTCAACTTATTAAAAATACAAAAATATCTAAGAAAAAGCCAGAGCCAAAAGAAAAGGTGGCTCCTAAGAAAAATAATAAGGAGCAGAAAAAGAAAATAGCTCCTAAAAAGAATGAAAAGAGGGATGAAGTCCCCAAGCCTTCACAACTGAAGCAGGTGTGGACACCAAAGCAGAAGGTTGAACAAACTTCCACACCTCCAAAGGTGATACTGCTAAAGTGGAGGCCCAAGCAGGTGCAACCGTCTACTCCTCCCAAGACGGATGTGCCATCATCAAGAAAGAAGTAATGGGAGAAGAGTCCCGCTCAACGGACTATAAAGATGAGCTCTTGCCGAAGGTAAATCGGTAAGTTATCCCTAGGTATGTTTTTACTTGTAAAAAAATATAAATATATATTTTCTTTTGAATTATTTATTTATTTTGAATAAATTCTTTCTATTTATGTTTTGAATAAATGGTGCATTTGTTGTATTTATGAGTAGTCCATATTGCCTCTATGATCTTTTCTTCACTTTTGAATCTTTGTGATCATGGGTATCAATCACTCATAAATGCATGATAGTGTGATAGCTTTTAGAAAGTTTTCAAAATTCAAAACTCTATCCCACACACTATCACTCTGATTCCACTGTGTATCATGATTGATTGTAACCAGGATCGTGAAATACTCACAGAGGGAAAGAAATTCCTGAAAGACTGAGGCCGACTGGTGGACCCAGTGGGGCGGCCGCACCCTGGTGCGGGCGCACCCCTAGGTCTGCCAATCGGCCCCAATCTTTTTCCCTTCCTCTTCTGCACTGATTAGCATCACGTCCATGGTTACGATCAAGTTGTTTCCAAATCAGAGACTGTGTTAGCACCTATAAAATCCTCCATAGGCCTCTTCTCTTCTCACACCAACCATTTCTCATCTCCCTCTTGTGAAGATTGCTAAGCTCTCCCATTCTTCAGTAGTGACCATGTCTAGGTATGCCCTCTCACTGATCAATGCTCCCAAGACCATAGCCAATCTAGACATAGCACCTTACCAAGAGAGTTCTAGCAAGGAGGTCCATGTTGAGAAGAGAAAGTCATTAGCGTTGTTACCAGCAAACCACAAAGTGCCCACCAATAGCGCCGCCAACATACCCGCTACTGCCCGTTCGTCCACTAGCAACATAGGACTTAAGAGAAAAGCCCCTAGTGGTGATAGGCAAGGCAATCATGCTGGTAGCAAGATGGGTGGCAAGGCCAAGAAGACGGAATCATCTAGTACTCTCCCTAGGATCAGGAGGCACTTGCCACAGCCGTCAATCAAGTGTCATGCAGGACAGTACGAGAGCAACGATGAAGAAGATGATCCCAATATCATAGCCAAGCTTTTAGCTAAGCAGGCTAGCCTACGTGCTGAGTTACGGGTTTTAGAAGATGACCTAGAGGAAAAGAACACTGAGATTAGGAACCTCAGTGATGATGTTAATAGGTTTCGCTTCAAGTTTAATACTAAACTTAGAAAGGTCGCTGAAGCCTTAGGTGTTGGTCGCCTTGTTGAAGATCTTTAGACCACACCTCCTGCACGAATCTTTGTTTAGGCACATTTTTCCTTTTCACAATATTTATGTTTCAAATATTTTTTTCCCTTCCAATGTAATGTGCCTATTCAAAGTTATAAAAAAAAATCAAATGAAATGTTTAAAATGATGTTACATTCATACTCCATCGAACATGTCTCCTATGTTCAAATATGTTTTTGCATACTTTTTATTCTTAGCTAATATCCCTAGAGATTTATGAACACTTGTTATAGGGACCCCATTTTATCTAAGTAATTGATGTATGTGATATAGTAGGATGACATGATGCTTGTTGGTTCTTGCAAAGTACTTGGGTTTTCTTTTATAAAAAGCAAAATTCAATAGCAAGTTTCTCGAATGATCAAGCTTTATTCCTACCATAGCCAAATATTTGTTCATGATTAAAACCTTCTACATATGCTGCTTGCTCTGTGTTGAGTTTGGTCAAATTTTTGGACCGCTGTCGAGAGATGTTTCATGCCTCTAAGATCATAATACACTTGCACCCCACCATATAAAAGCCGACTCTCACAAAATTTTGCCAACTCTTACACTGAGGGTTGCGCACATATATCCACCAAATAAAAATGTCAATATCTCACCCTGAGAATTGTGCATTCATATACATTCCTTGCATTTGTTATCATAAAGCTCTCTTTCGTTTTCATCAGAATCATAGGAATGGGCTATATATATAAAAAAATTATTATGAGAAAAAGCCAAAGGGGCAAAACGGGGAAAGATTCATACCCATCAAAAAAATTGTGTTATAGCCCATATCCTCTCAAGTTTTTCATCTCATTTCAAAAGAGAGTCTTGACGCAAGGAATGTTGCAATAAAAGTAGTGATAGGATTCCACCAAAAATTCCACACACTTGCACATTCTAATCTAAGGGTATGGTGTACTCCCTCCAATATAGTCCTGGGTTTGACTCGACAACATATGTAGGGTAAGTAAGTTCCACCATCATACCTACCCAAAACTCCAGATAAGCCTTTTAGAAGTAGGATGATCAAAAAGAAGGCATCAACTCTTTATGCCTTGGTAAGGAACCACTCACATATTAGGAGGGACTTGAGAGCATCATTCAAGAAACATATGCTATCTTTATTTTTCAAAATCTTGCAAAACCCTAAGTTTTTGCGCAGGGACTATGTAAGAGGATTTAAATCCAGGCTGTTCCATGTTTCAATTACCCAAGATAGCTTGGTAAACACTTTTAAGTTCATAAATCCAGGTGAAGCTCGGAATAACCTGTATGTAGATTCTTTTGACAAGGAAGATGAACCCATTTGGTCTTTAGTGCCTTCACTCGAGGACGAGCAAAGGACCAAGTGTGGGGGAGTTGTTGGTACCCCTTATCTTATAATTATAAACATCATTTTAATAAATAAAATAAATAGAGGGTAGGGCTTTGAACTCACCTTTCCACAAGTTTTGTTGCAAATATCAATTTCAGGTATGACACGTGGAAAGGCGCAAAAGACATGAGAAAGCGCACTTCAAGAAAGCATAGTCAGAAAAGGCGCAAATCAAAGATAAATGGAAAAGCCCACCAAAACACCGAACTGGATCCATCCATAACCACGAGAAGGATCAGGGCCCAGAGACGAACCGACCACGCGAAGGCGGTGGCCAGGGGGGCACACCAGTGGTGCGGCCGCAGCCTGGTGCGAGCGCACACACCCCCCCGTGGCGGCTACCCGGTCCCACCTTTTTGAGGCGGTTGCATGGCGGCATGCATAGGACGGTTTCACCTCCTACCAAATTTAGATCGCCATGAACCATCCTTGTTGGGCTATATATAGATGGCTCCACACCATTCAACACACACACACACCATCATTTAGAGCAATACACCTCACATTTCTACACTTGTTCTTTAGTTTAGATTTAGTAGTAGAGCAAGGCAAAACTAGCAAGGAGAGCTTGTCTCCTTGGAGGATCTTAGAACTTCTTGGTATGAATACAATTCAGTTCTCCTGAGCAAGTTCTTATCTTATTTATATGATTATGCAATTGAATTAGAGTATAGTTGTGGTCATATCTTGTTCATAGTATATGAACTAGTTCTTAGTTCTTGTGCTATGTTCTTGATGTGTTCATCCTTGTTCTTCATCGTTCATCGAATTAGTATGAATAAACAAAGGATTAAGATTGGGGTAATAGTTCGTTGGGCTGTGATGGCCACTCTTAGCCGAGCCTGCCAATCCAAAGGGTTGGGGTCCCGGGAGGCTAGGAGACGTTTCCAATTACACGGGCTAGGTGCTCGGGTATGCGGAGATCAGCGGATGTGCGGGTATCTTTCGGGTAGAGGGATAGGTGGCTATCGACGAAAGCTGGTCGGCAGTCTACCTTGGGGTATACCCACGGTAGTAGTTTATCGGTAGACGGTGCGCAAACTACGAACTCGATGGTGACGCAAGACACGGACAAGCTTTTTATCCAGGTTCGGCCGCCGAGTTGGCGTAATACCTACGTCCTGCGTCTGGTTGTATTGATTTGTGTTGAGAGAATATGATGTGTCCTAGGGGGGTCCCTTGCCCCTCCTTATATAGTCTGGAGGGCAGGGTTACAGATCTGGGAACTAATCCTAGTCGGTTACAATTGCCATGGATAATTCGATATCAATTCCTATCCTAACCGACTAGAATCCTGCTTGATCTCCACATCTTGTTTCCTTGCGCGAAACTCCGGGTCGTCGGATCAAGCCTTGAACTCGTCTCGTAATGGGCCAAGCCTCCTGGCCAAAGTCTAGCCGTAAGGGTATAGGGGTTTATACCCCCACAGCTAGTCCCCGAGCACCATGTATTGTGATGTAACACGCCGTCTTGAGCTTCTTCGATCAGTGAGACTTGACGTCTTCAATAAGTGGGAAAGTCGCCCAAACAGTTGCAACGGTTCTTTGACCAACTCAAAAGACAGTTGATCAACATTGACATCGAAGAAGCGAGTTGTTCGAAGAATGCATGGTGCTCTAAATTAAAAAAGATTTCTTTCCTGGTGAAGTGTGCCCACTTTACTTTTTTGAAAGGTATAAACATCAAAAAAGCAAGCATATTCACCGCAAGGTGAAGTGTGCCCACTTAGTCCCCGAGCCTGGTAGTAGGTGACGTAGGCACGTGGTGCCAGGGTCAAAATAAAAGTCCTCAAAGAAATTCTGTAACTGAGATGCGTCGCCAGATGCATCGTACCGATGTAGTCCCCGAGCTTGCTGGAAGGCGAAGTATGAGCCTTGTAGCAAGGTCTAAAAAATTGAATGTACCAGTCCGTCTGCAATAGACTAATCGACCAGTCCCCGGGTGTATAATAGTATGACGACCAGTCCCCAATCACCAAGTGCACTCCTTAGAATTCTGCGTTGCTATACTGTACGACCAGTCCCCGAGCATCGAGTTCTCGGTGGTCGGTGCAGTCTTTTGAAGTTCCGAGCTGATAAACTGGGCAACCAGTCCCCGAGCGTCGAGTGCTCGGTGGTCGGTGCAGTCCTTGAAGTTCCGAGATGATAGACTGGGCGACCAGTCCCCGAGCGTCGAGTGCTCGGTGGTCGGTGCAGTCCTTGAAGTTCCGAGCTGATAGACTGGGCGACCAGTCCCCGAGCGTCGAGTGCTCGGTGGTCGGTGCAGTCCTTGAAGTTCCGAGCTGATAGACTGGGCGACCAGTCCCCGAGCGTCGAGTGCTCGGTGGTCGGTGCAGTCCCCGGACTGTTGACTCTCTGGCATATTTGTCTTCTTTTTATTGAAACGATCTTTTCAGTTAAAGTTGACACGACGAGACCTCATGATGGGTTGTCAGATGGACGCATGAAAAGTTGCGCCTGGCAACTGTACAGCCGCCCTTTGCGTGGTTTGAGAAAAAGGGAACCATCAATTGGTACGAAAACTCCGCCGCATTAATTGTCTATAATCATTATAAACCGAAACGCCGCATCCGCCGCATGGCCCGCCCACTTCCCGAGAATACGGGAAGTGGGAGAGGTGGAATTGCGGGTTATAAAAGCCTGACAGTTCCGCCTGTGCTCCTTACCCTGCCATTGCCCTCAAGCCTTCCATTTTCGCCTCCTTCAATCACCTGCATCTTCGTAACCCAAATCCACTTCTCACCTCCAATGGCGAAGAGCAACGCCAAGAAGAGGGCTGAACTGATGGCCAAGGAATGGAAGAAGTCCCGCAGCACCACCAAATCCCTCGGTGACCTCGTCGACATGGGACTCCTGCACAGCTCAGAGCTCGGCGGCTGGAGAGCACCGGAAGGAGAAAGCTTCCCCGACCCTCGTGCCGGTGAGATCGTCGTGTTTGAAGATTTCGTTAAGAGGGGCTTTGGGGTTCCGGTTCATCCTTTTCTCCAAGGTCTTCTTCTGTATTATGAGATCGGGATTTGCAATCTGCACCCGAACTCAATCCTCCTTATTTCCACGTTTATTCATCTGTGCGAGGCTATGTTGGCATAGAGCCGCACTTCGATCTTTTTCGTTACCTTTTCTGCTTGAGGAAGAAGGGAGCAGTTGGAGGCTCCAAGGTTGCAGGTGGAGTATACCTCAACCTTCATGATGGAATGAAGAATCACTATCTGCACTGTCCATGGAACACTTCCTTGACCGAATGGTATAGGAAGTGGTTCTACGTCAGGGAGGAACCGGGCAGCTCCACGTTCTGCGACGTGGGGTACATTCCCGAGAAGAGGGTAAGCTGGACCGACCGCCCGGAGTTTGACGGTCAAGTGGCAGATCTGATGAAGCTGATCGACTGGTCGCGCCTGGATGGACTTGGCGTGGTCGGCAACTTCATTTGTCGTCGGGTGATGCCCTGCCAGAAGAGGGTGCACTCGGCGTACGAGTATTCCGGAAGCGTGGACCCGACCAGGATGCGACCGGAGATCTTGGAGAAGGCGGAGGTACAACGGCTGTTGAACGAGCTGTTCAACTTTGCAGACGGAGGCTTCATCCGCGGCAGTGATCGGGTGCAAGCCTTCAAATTAGGCCGACCAGCACCAAAGGTATGTTGCAGAGTATTTTGTTTTAGCATTCGTATATCGTCTGTAGCTGACTAATCTTTGTTGCTTTTGCAGATCGGCAATGTCGACCGGTGCACAGTGTATGTATCACTGGCACCGGGGATGGAGAATCCTGCGGGAGAAGACTTGCCAGAAGGCGATGCTGCTAGGTGTACTCGTTACACCAGCAGCGAGGAGGAACAAGCCCACCCCGTCCCGACCACCGAGGAGAGGGTAGCGGGGAAAAGGCCATTGCCGGCAGATCCCTTGCCGACACCGATGTTGCCGGCAGATCTACCGGCGGAGAGCAGCCGAGCGCCGAAGCGCCGTCGGCTCGTGCGGATCGTTGACGACGACGACGACGACGACGAGGAGGCTGCGCCATCGTTAGTCCGACGGCCTCGGAGCCGCCCAGATAATGCGCCGGCCGCTGCTGATCGAGTGGCCAGCGACCCCCCTGCGCCGCAAGCTGTCGAGATGCCGACCGGCCGGGCGAGGAGGAGGTTCACCGCGACCCACCGTCGATCAGACCTGTAAGTGTTCGACTTACGTATTTTGGACTCCTCTTTGCTCTTTTTTTTTTAAATTATACTTTTGCTCCTGTAGTGCGGCGTCGGATGTCGACCCCGGCCAGGCTGCCAGCCAGGGGACGGGCGAGCCTGTCCGCGCTGCTGAAGATACGGCCCCCCAGACCGCAGAGCAGCCTACAGCTGCAGCCACGCCTGGGAGCACCGAGGGGCTCCCGACCGCGGCACCGACTACGATGGGCAGCCCGACCAGGGGTGAAGAGGCTCCCCCAGCCGGCTCCATAGAAGAGGAGGGAAGACCCCCGACCCCTCCTCCTGCCGGGGGGAGTGAAGTCCCCACGCCGCCCCGAGCAGGAACCTCTTCGGCTGCAGTCTCCCCAGGTCTGGTCCGAGGGCCAGTAATGCCTGGGACCACCACCGGGGGTGACGCGGCGCAGGAGGAAACCCGGGCGGCCTCCGATGACGAGGTGGAGGAGATTGAGGGTCGTCCCCGTGATGGCCGCCAACACGTGTATGTGTGGCGCCAACGCGGGGATCACTTTATCGGGCATGAGGAGCTCGCCGAGACCGAGGAGGCCGCCAGGGTGGAGCGCGCGGCCAAGCGCCTCGTCGACGAAGTCAAGGTAAGCGACTTTTTGTACTGCTGTACATTCGATGCCTTGTCTTGCATAGTCATTATATGCTCGCTTTGTAGGGCGCGATGAAAACGGCAAAGTACCGGAAACGGTGCTTTGACCAGATAGAAGGCGTCGTGGCCGAGAACAAGGCCCTTGCCGCAGAGGTAGACCGGCTGCGGTCGGAAATCGGGGAGAAGGTGGCCGAGATGAGTGCCCAAGAGGAGCGTCGTCTCGACCTCACTCGTCGCTTGGCCGACCAGTTCCGGCAGCGAGAAGGTTAGTCACACGCTCCGAGCAGCTTTGCGTACTTGTGTAGTTTGCTTTACTGACCAGTTTATGATTCACGCAGACTTGGAGGAGGAGGTGGCGCGCCTCCGACAAGAGAAGGAGCAGCTCAGTCAACAGCTCGCCGGTGCGCTGGAGTCCGGGCGGCGAGCGGGAGAGGAATTGGGTCGAAAGGACCGGGAACTATCTGGTAATGGGTGCCGCCTTGTTAGCTGCTGCTTGTCGCCCCTTTGTTTGTTTGGTATGCCGAAAATAACGCTTTGTTTCGTTTGCAGTGCTCAAGGTGAACGCCAAGAAGCACCTGGATGATCTGATCAAGGACCGGGACTCCTGGAAGGTCAACTGTTGCAGGATATGGAAAGGAGTGTCCCCAGTCCTAGACCTGATCAGTCCCGAGCTCCCGGAGAGCCAGCCCCGCGCGCCGCAGTTGACCCCGGTCGAGAAGGCGCAACGGGCGTGGGACTGGCTCCAGCAGTTCGTGAAGGACGCCGGGGAGTTTGCCGGCGCGCACGTCCTTAGCATGGTGCGCGCCCACTACCCCCTGGTCGACTTGAGCAGGCTGGAGAAGGGGTACCCGAAGGAGGTCGGCCCACAGGAAGCGGACGAGCTTCGGGGTAGTCTGCTGGACTTGTCGTCGACAGTGATCGGCGACATCAATCTGTGCGGAACGGCCACTCCCCCAGACCAGCCGAGTTCAGATAAGTCGGCCAGGGAGTTGTCGGGCGCGTCCGTTGCAGGAGATGGGCGGTCGACGCCTGCGGTCTCGACCAGCCAGGCGCCGGTGGCCCCGACCCCTTCGTCCGGGCAGCAGGGCCAGGCGGGTGATCAGCCCGAGCAGCTAGGCCAATAGAGTAGTCTGTAGTAATAGACTAGTGTCTGCCCGTCAGGGTATTTATTGTAAACTTTGTATGTAAAGTTTGTAATAAAGTTTGCTTTTTGTCATGACTATTGTTTTGAGCGCTGTAAGAATATCTGAGTGACGTGTCACCGTATTCGTCTTGGTAGTCGTTAAGAGCATCCATTGCAGGCGTTTTGCCGAGTGCTGTATGCGACAAGGTATAGGCAAAAAATAGAAATTTCATTATTAACAATTATAAGATACTTACAAAGGAAAGTTATTAAAACTTTATGGATAGAAACGTCGCAGGTTGTCTATGTGCCAAGAGTTAGGCACTCGTGTTCCGTCTGGGTATGCCAATCTGTAGGACGTAGGTCGTGTGACCTCGGTCACCACGAAGGGTCCTTCCCAGGGAGTGGATAGCTTGTGCATTCCCTCTTGGCTTGTTTTCCATCGAAGTACCAGATCGCCGACCACGAAGGAACGGTCCTTGACGTTCCTGTTGTAGTATCGCCTGACTGCCGCGAGATATTTTGCTGTTCGGAGACAAGAATCTAAACGCTTTTCTTCCATGCAATTGATTTTGAGTTCTCTGGCGTTGTCAGCGGTCGCCTGGTCGAAGTGTTCGGTTCTAGGAGATCCGAAGTGTATGTCAGACGGCAGGACCGCCTCTGCACCGTACACCATGAAGTAGGGAGACACCCCTGTGTTTCGACTGGTCTGAGTTCGGAGGCCCCAGACCACTGCCGGCAATTCTTTCATCCATCGACCGGGTGCTCTGTCGTTTTCGGTGTACAACCTTTTCTTTAGGGCGTCAACGATCATTCCGTTAGCACGTTCAACTTGACCGTTGGCACGTGGATGTGCCACTGACACGTATTTTATGACTATGCCTCTGTCATCGCAGAAGTCCCAAAAAGTGGTGCCAGTAAACTGAGTGCCCAGGTCGGTGATTATGCTGTTCGGGATGCCGAATCTGTGTATGATTTGATTGAGGAACTCCACAGCCTTCTTGGAGGTTGCCTTGACCAGAGGCATGTATTCGATCCACTTGGAGAACTTGTCGATTAACACGAAAACAAACTTGAAATTGCCCGGGGCTGGTTTGAATGGCCCGATCATGTCGAGCCCCCAGCAAGCAAAGGGCCAAGACGACGGGATGGTTTGAATTTCATGGGCAGGTACGTGGGTCCTCTTAGCGAAAAACTGACATCCTTCGCAATGTCGAACCAGTTTTTCTGCGTCGCCGACCGCGGTTGGCCAATAAAAACCTGCTCGGAAAGCCTTTCCGACCAGCGTTCTGGATGCGGCGTGATTGCCGCAGGATCCAGCATGTATGTCCTCTAAGAGCTTGATACCATCATCTTGGGGTATGCACTTGAGTAGTACTTCGGAACTTGCGTTTTTCCGCATGAGTTTGCCGTCGACCAGGATGTAGTTCTTTGATCGTCGAATGAGGCGCTCGTTATCTGTTTTGTCCTGAAGGCCTGTCCCGTCTGATATGTATTTGATGAACGGGGTACGCCAGTCACGCCCACCGGTTGTTGGAGTGGCGTCGTCTATGAGCATTGACTCGGTGGGTTGCTTGTCGACCAGGGAGGAGCCTACGCTCGGCTCGTGGATGTCCTGGACGAAAATACCCCGCGGGATCTGGGCCCGAGATGAGCCTAACTTCGACAACGCATCTGCTGCTTGGTTCTTATCCCGGACCACGTGGATGTACTCTATGCCGTAGAAGTTGGTTTCCCATTTGCGAATTTCTTTGCAGTAGAGATCCATCTCCTCGTGGGTTGCGTCCCACTCCTTGTTGAGCTGGTTGATGACCAAAGCGGAGTCGCCATAGACATAGAGGCGCTTGACTCTCAGTTCAACGGCTAGTCGTATGCCATGCAAGCATGCTTCGTATTCGGCGACGTTGTTTGACGCCGGAAAAAGGATCCGAAGGACGTAACGCAGTTTGTCCTTGTTGGGTGATACGAACAGTATCCCAGCGCCGGCACCGTTGATGTTCAAGGACCCGTCAAAGAACATTGACCAGTGGTCTGAGACATCGGGAACGGAAGGCTCGTTGAGATCCGTCCATTCAGCAATGAAATCGACCAGGGCCTGAGACTTGACAGTGGTGCGACTCTGGAACTCCAGGGAAAATGGACATAATTCCATTGCCCATTTCACGATTCTGCCATTGGCGTCTTTGTTGCGCAGGATGTCCCCAAGAGGGAAACTGGTTGTCACCAGGACTCGATGGTCGTCGAAGTAGTGCTTCAGCTTTCTTGACGTTATCAGAATGGCGTATATAAGCTTCTATATTTGTGGATACCTGGCCTTGGACTCGTTTAAGACTTCACTTATGAAGTAAACGGGTCTCTGGACCTTGTAGGCGTGACCTGGTTCATCTCGCTCGACCACTATTGCCGTGGAAACAACCCTGTCGGTTGCAGCAATGTAAAGAAGTAGGTCTTCATTGGGCTGAGGCGCTGTGAGGACAGGTGGTGAAGTGAGGAAGGTCTTAAGCTGAGTGAACGCAGCGTCGGCTTCCTCTGTCCAAGAAAATTTTTCTGACGCTTTCAATAGTTTGAAGAAAGGGAGGCCTCTTTCTCCCAGCCTTGAGATGAAACGACTGAGGGCGGCCATACAACCGGTTAGCTTCTGAATATCCTTGACGTTCTTCGGTGGTCGCATGTCGAGTACGGCTTTGACTTTTGAAGGGTTTGGTCGTATGCCGTCGCGACTGACGACGTTGCCGAGCAGTAGACTGGAAGGAACGCCGAAAATGCATTTCTTGGGGTTGAGCTTCCACTTGTACCTATTGAGTGCCTTGAAGGTTCGGTCTAAGTTGTCGATTAGGGTGCTCGCGTCCCTTGTTTTTACGACCACGTCGTCCACATAGGCCTCGACGAGGTCATCGCGAATCTCGTCGTGGAGGCATTGCTGGATGGCCCTTTGATAAGTGGCTCCGGCGTTTTTGAGTCCGAAAGACATGGTCGTGTAGCAGTATGCGCCGAAAGGTGTGATAAAGGATGTTTTGATCTGATCTTCTTCCTTTAACGAAATCTGGTGATAACCAGAGTAGCAGTCTAGAAAGGAGAGGAGTTCGCATCCAGCCATTGAGTCGACCACCTCGTCGATGCGAGGGAGACCAAAAGGATCTTTAGGACAGTGTTTATTGAGATCAGTGTAATCAACGCACATTCTCCATTCATTATTCTTTTTGCGTACAAGAACCGGATTGGCGAGCCAATCGGGGTGATACACTTCTTTTATGAATCCGGCTGCTAGAAGCCGTGTGATTTCTGTCCTAATAGCCTCCTTTTTGTCGCGAGCGAACCGTCGCAGCTTTTGCTTAATTGGTCTTACGGTCTTCGAGACATTTAAGGAGTGCTCGATCAGGTTTCGTGGGACGCCGGGCATGTCTGCGGGTTTCCATGCGAAGACGCTTACGTTGTCCCTTAGAAACCTGACGAGCGCGTCTTCCTATTTTGGATCCAGGTTGGCCCCGATGAGGGCCGTCTTCTCGGGGCTTCCGTCGACCAGCTGAACTTCCTTGTGCTCCTTGGATTTTGAGTTCTTTCTGGCTGTCTCCTGCTCAGGTAATCGGAGCTGGTCGGGAAGCAGCTGCGCGGCTTGAGTTGCTGTTTCTGCCATGCGGGTTGAGAGGTCGATTGCTTCGGTGATCTTGAAGCTCTCCTCTTCGCAGGTATACGCAGTGTAAACATTGCCTCTGACGGTTAGGACACCCTTCTCCGTAGGCATCTTAAGGACCAGGTATGAGTAGTGCGGGACTGCCATGAACTTTGTCAGCTATGGTCGGCCCAGTATAGCGTGATAGGTCCCGTCGAAATCGGCGACCACGAAGTTGATGAACTCCATCCGGAAGTGGTCGGGTGTGCCGAATTGGACAGGCAATGTTATCTGTCCGAGAGGCACTGAACTTTGACCCGGCAAAACCCCCCAGAATTGGGCGTCGTAAGGTTTTAGTTGTGCAGGAGATATCTTGAGGGCGGGCAGGCTGTTGCGAAAGAGGATGTCAATGGAGCTTCCCCCGTCCACGAGCACGCGCTCGAATCTGATGCTGTTGATGCAGGGGTCCAGAATCAAGGGGAAACGACCCGGCTCTGGGATAGCGGCCCACTGGTCCTTCCTGCTGAACGAGATCTCCCTGTGGGACCACGGGGGGAATTTTGGGTCTGCGATCAGCCCGTCCGTGCTGTCTATGTTGAGGCAAGCTCTCTTTAACAGCTTTCTTTCTCGCTTAGATTCAATGGAGACCTTGCCCCCGAAAATGGAGTGGACCACGTCGGTAGGGCTGACGTACTGGTGTCGGGGGTCCCTATCTTGGTCCTCGTCCTCATCTTCGTGGTCGTGCCCGTCTTGCTTGTTGTTTTTCTTGGCGGAGTCGTCTTGGGCGGCCCGCCGTGTATAGATGCTTTTGAGGACGCGGCACTCTTCCATGGTATGATTAGACTTTGGGTGCAGTTGGCATGGTCCCTTCAACGTTTTGTTGTAGTCTTCTTGGTAGTCCCGTCGTCCGTTGGGACGCTTGACCGTGTTTACTTCGTGATCGTAGTCGCGAGGGCGCTTTCCTCTGAAATCGTCGCGGTTGTCGCGCCGCCGATCCCAACCCTCTCGGTGATCGCGGTTGTCGGGGCGGCGGTGGCTTCTGCTGTCGTAGCGACCACGACCATCATCTCGCCGGGAAGGCTGGTCGGGACCTCTCGCATCGTCTCGGATTAGTTTTTCTGCGTCGTCGGCATCGGCGTAATTTTTGGCCGTGGCGAGGAGCTCTGCTACCGTTGTTGGACGTTTACGCAGCAGCTTGTTCCTCAGCGCTTCGTGGAAACGCAGGCCCTTGATGAAGGCTGAGATGGCCTCGTCGTGGGAAATCTTCGGGATTTTGAGGCGCATATCCGAGAATCGTCGGATGTAATCGCGCAGGGGTTCGTTCTTCCTGTCCCTTATCCTTTCGAGGTCATACTTGTTGCCGGGCTGCTCGCATGTGGCGATGAAGTTGTCGATGAAAGCCTGACGTAGCTCTTCCCAAGAGTCGAAGGAGTCCTCGGGCAAGCCAAGAAGCCACTGATGACGAGCCTGGTCGAGGACTACGGGGAAGTAGTTAGCCATGACGTGCTCATCCCCTGCCGCTGATCGGACGGCGATTTCATAGAGGGTGATCCAGTTCTCTGGATTTTCCTTGCCGTCGTATTTTTTAAGTTTTTCGAGCTTAAAATTGCGGGGCCACACGACCTGGCGGAGGTGTGAGGAGAATTGTCTTAGGCCCGGAGGACCGTGCGTTGCATCGTACTCGATGCGGCGCAGGTTTTCGTGGACTGCTCTCTCTGCGGCGCGCCTGTTGATGCGGTCCCGGGCATCTTTGGGAGGGATGTCGTGGCGGAGATCCCTGTGCTGGTTTACTTCTTGGCCGCGTACGTGGTTCTGCTTGCGGCGACCGTCGGCGTCCCGACCACCATCGTCGCGCCGTGAGTCCCCTCGTCGGTTGTCGGGGGAGCGGCTGCGGTGACGCCTGCTGGGAGGCGGTGAGGCCCGGCTACGATTAGTCTGGTCAGAGGCGGCTCCCGTATAAGAGACGTCCTGGACTCTCTTGAGCAGAGTGGCTGTCTGTCCCATTGCAGCGATCAGGTGTGCTCGGATGCTGGTCCGGACTCCCTGGCATTCGGGGGTATCAGGAAGCCGATCTAGGTTAGCCATGGCGACAGCCACGTTGGCGCTTGGCGTTTTGTAGACTGGCTGGTCCCCGACCATGTCAAAGGCATCGTTGAGATTATTTGGTGGCATTTGTTGTTGCTCGTCTGCGCGTCGTCGGGCGCGATCGGTGTTGCGCTGTTCGCGGAGTTGCCTCTGGTCATCTGTTTCTCCATCAACGACCGGTTCGTCGGCGCTGACATTGAACACAATATCCCCTCGCCGGGGGGGAAATATCGGGAATCGGTCGAAACCCGGAGGGTGTGAAGGAAAATCCAGGTCGTAGTCCTCGTCTTCGGTGTTTATAACCTCGGTGGGGACGGAACCGGTGCTTGAGTTGGTGCTGGAGACCTGGCCGTCCCGTAGTTCTCGGATTGTCACCATGTTGACGTAGTGACGATCGTTCCTTGTCGGCAACCAACCCGCCTTGCTGAAAACGGATTGGGTGTGCTGTGAGTAAACAGAGGCCGAGTTGTTCAGGCCGCAAGGATAATCTTCCTTCTTGAGCTCGACGGATCGTCCTGAGGGTGTTGAGGTTATCGTCAGAGACGTTCCCAGCCGTTCGTGTTTGGCGACACGAGTTGGCCGGCGGGATTTGAAAAAATCCGCTGGAGCAGCTTGGTCGGACCGACGCAGAACTCCGTCTACTAGTTGGGAAACTTCGAGTAGCTTGGAGTCAGCACGATCAAGCGCTTGGAGAAGGTCCGAGCAGTCGATCTTCTTTCCCTTGTAGAGTGGGAACGGTGGTCGGGCGCTTGGTGCCGTCACGCGTGTGGTCGGAGACGGCGTGATCTCAGATTGGATCTGGATCTCTTTCGAAACCGTGGTCGCGAGGCCGCCGCTGCCCGTCGTCCACGTGATCTGGCCGACGGTGAACGTGAGGCCTTCGGGCACGGTCGTGGAAGCTGGGATCGTGACCATCTTGTTCGCCGGAAAAGTTGCACGCACACCCCCTACCTGGCGCGCCACTGTCGACGAAAGCTGGTCGGCAGTCTACCTTGGGGTATACCCACGGTAGTAGTTTATCGGTAGACGGTGCGCAAACTACGAACTCGATGGTGACGCAAGACACGGACAAGCTTTTTATCCAGGTTCGGCCGCCGAGTTGGCGTAATACCTACGTCCTGCGTCTGGTTGTATTGATTTGTGTTGAGAGAATATGATGTGTCCTAGGGGGGTCCCTTGCCCCTCCTAATATAGTCTGGAGGGCAGGGTTACAGATCTGGGAACTAATCCTAGTCGGTTACAATTGCCATGGATAATTCGATATCAATTCCTATCCTAACCGACTAGAATCCTGCTTGATCTCCACATCTTGTTTCCTTGCGCGAAACTCCAGGTCGTCGGATCAAGCCTTGAACTCGTCTCGTAATGGGCCAAGCCTCCTGGCCAAAGTCTAGCCGTAAGGGTATAGGGGTTTATACCCCCACAGTGGCAGGGTAGTGACAGCCCTGTCATCCCTGGTATTCCCCCATGATCAGGTATTCTGGTAGGAGTTCTGTAAAGTCCCTATCGGCTGGATGTCCAGCTGTGGGGATCTCCCCAGAGCCTCAGACTTAGTTCTAACTCTAGTTATATTGATTAGATGTTCTACTAACAATTCTTTGCATAGTTATATAAGATCTATGCCGACTCAAGTAGTTGTTCTTTATTTCCTTTATTTCCTTATTTTCTCTTTATTCCTTGAGGTTGCCCCGATGAGTGTGTCCACTATCCATATTTTAAGAGCCTACCGTGACCCCTGATTAGACTATGTCTACCTATGCATCTCAATAAGTGATCATGCTACAAACTAAGCTAGATGCATTTGTTACGCCCTCCTACGGGATTAAAAACGATAACCCTTGAATACTCACAGGTTGAAATGCTACAATGATAGTTCTGTTCGCTTGCAGTTTTATTCTTTATATTCATGAACTATTGATTGGCATACCTAAGTGTTGACACCATTTTTGGACACGTACCCAGGATCGGTAGACTATAGATCGGCGAGAAAAGGCAATAGTGACTGGTTTGTAGGAGAGTTGCCGATAAGGGTGGTTGCCGATGAGGAGACAGCTGAATGTGGCTAAGTCCATGGGTGGTGATGTGTTTATGCCGATGGCCAGTATTAATCGTTGCCGATGGGGAGTCTGCCGATGACGTGGAAGGAAGACTTAGAGGTTGTCAATTGATCCGTGGTGGTGTCCCAGCTTGTCACGGCACGATAGTTTTATGTTTTCCTTAGTTATTTAAATCGTTTTGTACACGGATTCTGTTTAAATTTGGAATTCGAATTCTAGTCGTGTCTGGTTGTAGCTCTTTGAGCAGGGTATAAATATAGACACTAGGGCCTTGTAATCGAGACATCTATCAATCAATCAAACACAAGTTTTTACTCATATTCCAGCATCTACTTTTTCGACGACTTCGTCATATTTTCCTTTTTCCTTACGAGTTCTTAGGAGTTCGTCGACTTAAGCTTGGCGTATTTTCAAGTTCTGCGTGAATACCTCTTGGCCGTGGCATCCGGGCGCATCGCTGTTGTTGGGACCAAAGTATTCGAGTTACCACCTTTGCCGATAGTAAGGTCAAATCGGCTGGCACGCCTTAACGTTTAAATCGGGTATTAGCCCTTTGTGTTTGCAGATCAGCTTTTGCATCAACACATCTTTTGGCATGCCCAGTGGGACCAATTCAAGATCAAGATCGACATGTCGACTACTGAGTTTGATCAGGAGAATGTCATCCCTGTGACGGAAGCCAATCTCAAGGATGAGCAAAAGCAAACTATTGCGAAAGCCATGGAGGATTACAAGCAGCAATGTTTAAGATCCTTCAGTATCAATAGGAGCGGCGAAGTGATCCAGAAGGAAGCACTGTCGATGCCTCGGCAGGTTACTTTTGATGCCAATCCTGGTAAACTTCAAGACATGGTTGATAATGCTATTAACCGTGCTTTGATCAATCAAGCAGGCGTGCTGTCCAATACGATTTTCAATGTCGTGGCTAGAACTTTTAAGGAAGGACAGTTGCCACCAAATTATGTGGGCCCTTCTCATCATCAGCCAGGATCACCGGTGGTCACAGCTCCATCGGCTGCTACAGCCGCTGCGGGCACGGAAATTCCTGTCCCTCCAAGCACGTTAGGAGTCACTAATGCACAATCTACACCGATGACGACTAATCCATCGACTTCAGATGAGCAGATTAAGCTTACTACAGATCTATTGGCATCAGCAATGTCAGGACCAGTCCCTCCTCCTAACTGGTGGGGTTTTGGTATGCCCCCAGAGTTCACGATGAAGACACCTGGCACATCTCAGGCATCTGATATGAGAGGCAAGGCTCCTATGGCATCGGCACCTCCAAATATGCCGATGAATCAGAGTCCCCAGTATACTACAACTACTACTGCAAGGCCTTACACTGGGAATTCTCAAGCTCCAACGTTCCAGATGCCTAACGCATCGGCAGACTCAGTGCTGATGCAACAGAGGTTTATGACTCAGCCAGGGTATGTCAATTCAATGATGATGCCCAAATACCAGTCATCGGCATGACCTATGCCGATGAATGCTAATAGTGGATGGCTTGGGCAGCAAGTCTTTCCGCAAACGCCCCAACAGAATCATCAGGCTACAGGGTTCCACCAATGTCAGATCTACCCCGGGTTCCATAATTAGGGATTGCCCAACCAGCCAATGAATCTTGGGCAGCAAATCGGCGGACAACAGATCGGCGGACAGCAGTTTGGTGGTCAGCAGGTGGGTGGCCAAATGATTAACCCAATGTTCCATGCAGATCGTGCACCGCACAGACACGTGGAAGCTTACCAGCAGGTGCCTGATCCGCAACCGCCTCATCGGCAAGATGCCGATGCTTATTGGGCCGATAAGATTGCTGAAGTGATGAGAGACCAATTTGGGATAAAACCCAAAGTCAACACTTACTCTTATCGGACACCGTATCCTCCCGCGTATGATTTGATCCCTCTTCCAAATCGGTATAAAGTGCCGGATTTTACCAAGTTCTCATGACAGGATGACACATCAACCAAGTAGCATGTCAACAGGTTTATCATCCAGTGTGGAGAAGCTGCTAACAAGGATGAGTTAAGGGTTCGCCTGTTCTCGTCATCATTATCTGGATCGGCTTTCACCTGGTTTATGTCGTTGCCTCCCAACTCAGTGATTACTTGGGCCGATCTAGAGAAACAATTCCACAAATACTTCTTTTCTGGAGTCCATGAGAAGAAGATCACCGATTTGGTCAAATTGAAGCAACGTAATGATGAATCGGTTGAAAGCTTTGTGCAGAGGATACGGGAAGTTAAGAACAAATGCTATAGTCTGGTTCTGGATGATCGGCAGCTAGCCGATTTGGCTTTCCAGGGTTTGTTGCCACACATCAGGGACAAGTATGCGTCTCAGGAGTTCGAAAGCTTAAGTCATTTGGTGCAGAGAATTTCTGATCAAGATATCAAGCCTTTTGAGCCCAAGAGAGCATGGAATAAAAAGGTATCATTTGTGGATGAAGTGGCAAGCTCGGACTCTGATGAAGAACCAGTCATCGGCTTGGTAGAGTGGGTGAAAAATAAGAAGCCGATGTCTTGTCCTTTTAGGCATAAAGAGCCAGAGAAGTTCGCGTTTGACATTACTAAGGCCGATAGGATATTTGACTTTCTACTTCAAGAGGGTCAGATCAAATTGTCGCCCAATCATGTGATCCCATCGGCTAAGGAATTGAAAAAGATGAAATATTACAAATGGCACAATGCAACTTCTCACAACACTAATGAGTGCAAAGTTTTTAGACAGCAGCTACAATCAGCTATAGAATCTGGGAGGATTAAATTTGACAGCTCCAAAACTCAGAAGCCGATGAAGATTGATCAGCATCCTTTCCCAACGAACATGCTGGATGCTAAGGGAAAGGCCAAGGTCTTGACATCGGAGGCAGCTGAAAGGAGTGCATCGGTGGATCCTCAGCATCAAATCACTACTGCCGATGCCAAGGGAAAAGGCTTAATCCAGGAGGGAGCCAACTCAGGAAGGCCTCCCCGATCCGGTATTGTGATAACTCACAGAAGGCCTCGGGAAACTTGGCAGCAACGTGAGGACCGGTATCGGCGCCAGCAGGAAGAATACCATCGGGAAGAAGAAAAGCGTCGACAAGAGTGGAATCGGCACAGAGATCACTGGAATTGTCCGTTCTTAATCCATTGCTAGGAGGAAAATATCAAGCTTCCTACTATCAGAGATTGTCCTGAGTGCAATGGCTATGATCGGTATGACAGATCCGATCGGCGCTATCACGATGATGATCGGCGATTTGATGGGCCGATTAGGAGGAGAGCGTCCGTTCATGATCGGCTGGGGGGCAGACTCAGTGTGCATGACAGGCTTGGCGATCGTGTTCAATATTTTCCTAGGAACCAGGAAGAACTTGAAGAGATGGCTAATGCGCGGGTTCCCGATGAGTTCATTTTCTGCAGGGACGCCAATACTTACGGATGGAGTCAAGGGAAAATCATCGCCCATCGGTGAGGCAGCAGCAACTTCCTCCATGGTGTCCAAAGGGGTTGACCAGGACACAGAAGAGAAGACTGCAGCGCGAGAGACGAGAGGAGTTAAGCAAGGGCGAGAACTCTGGCCAATCTGGGGATCAGCAATTAGATCCTAAGGGGAAAGGTCCATCGGCAGATGTCAACATGGTCTTTATGTTGCCGATGGAATTCCTTGCGCCGTGTTGATGCAAAACTGGTCTGCAAACACAAAGGGCTAATACCCGATTCAAACGTTAAGGCGTGCCAGCCGATTTGACCTTGCTATCGGCAAAGGTGATAACTCGAATACTTTAGTCCTGACAACAGCGATGCGCCCGGATGTCACGGCTAAGAGGTACTCACGCGGAACTTGAGAACACGCCGAGCTTAAGTCGACGAATTCCTAAGAACTCGTAACAAAAAGAAAAAGTATGACGAAGTCGTCGAAAAGTAAATGCTGGGATATGAGTAAAAACGTGTGTTTGATTGATTGATTATTACAAGGCCCTAGGGTCTATATTTATACCCTGCTCAAAGAGCTACAACCAGACACGATTAGAATTCGAATTCCCAATTACACGGAATCCGTATGCAAAACGATGCAAATAATTAAGGAAATAACAAAACTATCCCTCGTGACAAACCGAAACTCCTCGACCGGCAGCTTCCGGACTCTCTCTTTGCATCATCGGCAGACCTTTTGCCATAGTCATCGGCACCATATTACTGCCTGTGGACTTAGTCACGTTCAACTTCTCCCTCATCGGCAACCATCCTCATCGGCAACCCACTTTGTAAACATCGTACTGCCACCTTATCCTGCCATCCTAGACACGTGCCTAGAAACGGTGTCAACACATGCCCCCCAGTTTCGGAGTATAAAACTATTAATGCTCCAAAATTCTCTGCAGTAATGATGCCTTTTCCCGCAATTAATGCTCCTAATCTGGTAACCGACAACCTCAATCTGAACAACTCTGATCCTATTCCTCCGCCGATTCCTCGAAATCCCCAACTTCCTAAACGGGCATTTCTCTCAGTCGTACATCGGCAACAATACCGTTACAAAGATCTGCCGATGTTCTGACCAGGATATTCGCACAAACGGTTACTTCCCCTCTATCCGCCCATCGGCAATATGACCGTTATAGAATATCGCCGATGGACCGACCAGGAGATCTCGCACAGTAAAATATCTTCAGATAATGACCGCTTCTTGTCAAATCACCTGCACAATCCCTGGATTACCGTGCGAACAGTTACCATATCCACCTGAGTACCCTCGGATTTCTCGGATGCGGCAAAGAGATAAGTCGGATTTGCCCTTGCCCATTTTGTCCTATAAATAGTTCCTTCTTGGGTACTCCTTCCCCATCACACCATTCTACTACCCAACTTTACTTTTCCAGCGGCGGCGCCACCAAAAACTCCTAAGGTCTCCGACAAGTACCCCTCTTCTCCAACTCCGGCGCCTTCACACGCTTCCTTCGCAGCAAGATGGCCGTCGGGTTCGTCGTCCCTGAGGTCAAATCTCCACCCCGTCTTCTGTATTTTTCTTCATATCCCTGTTCACTCGCAATTCATTTTACTGAACATCTTCCTTTTCTTTCCTCTTTGTATTTCTTTTTACGCCCAAAATCACTAGGAATTGTCCAACAAAATTGTCATCCCCACCGATCAGCCACACCTTCAATGCCTCGGCCCTCTAGGAGACCCAGATCCAACTGACCTTATCAACGCAGAAACCAACAGGATCCCCTTCAGAGCCGAAAATTTTTCCTTAGATCTGTGGAAGGACACCTTCCGCTCTTGGCCCAGCCCAACTGTAGGGTGGAAAGACTGGTTCTTGAGGGTCAGCAACTCTAATGAAGTTCAGTGGGGTGAAAGGAATCTAGCCCAATGCATTAGATTGTCCATTGCCGATATGCATAGGAACGAGTCATTGCTGATAGCTGCATCCTACTTTTGGTCAGACACCCTCAATGCTTTTGCCTTTGGCCACGGCCCTGCTTCTCCTACTCTTGCCGATGTAGCCATGCTTACTGGTCTAGATATATCTTCTGCCGATAGCACCCACTTTTTTGATACTGCCCCTAGTGCCAAAGTGGAGACTCGCGCTATCGGCGGTTGGTCGGGGTACATTCAGAAGTACCGTGGGAAAGGATCTGTCACCATAAAGGAACAAACCACCTTTCTGAACATGTGGCTGGACAAGTTTGTATTCTGTGGTCGATCGGCAGGACCGACTTCTGTCTACCTATCGGCAGCAGAAAGACTGGCTAACGGTGGCCGATTCCCTCTCGGCCGATACCTGCTTGGCGCTGCTTACCACCTTCTCCATCAAGTAGCCCAGAAACTTCTGCTCGGCCAATCCATTGGCAACTTGGGAGGCCCCTGGTGGTTTGTCAACATGTGGCTCAATCTGCATCTGCACAAGCGTCTCAACTTCAACCTGTTCACACAGCGTTTCCCAAGAGATATAGCTGAAAACCATGTATTGGGTGAAGAGGAATCGGCAACACGCGCCCCCTTGAACTTTGGCGAAGCTGTCATAGTTCTGCCTGGTTCAAGGGGTAATCCAGATCAGATCGGCCGATTCTTCCAGACTCTGTATGAGGGTTTGACTAGAGACGAACGACCATGGTTGGCTTATGATGACCCAGATAGCATGCTCCCTCTGACCTTCAATCCATTTGATGAAGCTTTCGACAGGGACAATGAGGTGATGATGGCAATTGTGACTCCCAGAATCATTCCAGTGAATTTCTTTGGTAGCACAAAAACCTCCCCTCAAACTTACGAATTTTACAATCCATCGGCATTAGCTCGCCAATTAGCTTTCGGCCAGTTGCCGATTGCACTTCCTTATGCCGATGTGATAAAACCCAGAGAAACTATCAACAACCTTCTTGAGTGGACTCGAGCAGCCCAACTACCACCAAACGCCGATATAGATGTAGATCTGCCAGAATGGGTTCCGGCTGCTTTTATCACTCAGGCATACAAGTTATGGTGGGAAGAATGGAAAGAGCATCTATTCTGCAGATCGGCGCTTTCATACCGCGGCATGATTGACTCCGAATACGAAGTTCCCGATGACACTGTAAGTAACTCAAACCAATGTTTCATTTTCTCAATATTACCTCCATCGGCAGCTTACCCTTGTATTCCTTTTGCAGGTTGACAATATTCCTCCATTGGTTAGCAGGAGTGGCAGGCCGATCGACTTGTTTCCATCAGGCCCGATTTCCTCAATCGGCCACAATGCTCCCACTCTAGCTTCCATCGTGCATCGGGGTGTACGCCTCAGGAAAGTCACCACCAGAAGAACCCAGACATCACCAACGGTTGCTGCTCCCACTCTTGCGCGGGCTTTCAAGGCAATTTGTCAAATCTTTTCCTTTATGCTGACTATCTTTATATCGGCTATATTTATGCTTATAAACTCTTGTTCATTATTGCAGCAAACCGGCGCATCGGCGAAAGCCAGGTGTGAGAGTACCGATGCCCCCCAGTCTAGCCAACCCAAGAGAAAGGGCACCACGGGTGCTAAGACTGGAACAAAGCGCCAGAAGGTAGCAACTCCCCCTCCTCCTCCGGTATCTCCAATTCCGGTGGAGTCTTCTCCTTCTTCTCCAGAAGCCCAGCCACAGCAAGCACCATCTCCCCCACCTATGCAGGAAGCACCACAGATAGAAGAACCCCAACAGGAAGGATCTCAAACAGAAGATACATCAGCTGACACGGGTGAACAAACAACTGGCCCGGTGGGTCCAGTTATACCATCGGCAGTTCTCCCGATTCAGACAACCGTTGTCCCTCCTCCAGGTAACATACTTTAACAATATCGCTACCGATGAACTTATTCTTATTTAGTCTCATAACTCCTTTTGTCTTCTTTCAGTTGATATCGTTCCATCGGCAATCTCAGCCAATCAACCTGTAGCTCCATCGGCATCTTTGGCCGATCAGCCTGCAGCTCCGTCAGCACTTCTCAGTCAAAGACAAGAGATCGCCTTGAAGCAAGTAAGTCACCGTTTACCATTAGCACTACTTGCCGATTCTCTGAGTATGAGCTAATTTTGCTTCCCCTCCCAGGAACAAGATTCTCCCGATAGCCTGTTCTCCTTCGCCATCGATCTCTCTGAAGAAGAAGGTGAAGAAGCAAGCTCTTCTCAGACGGTCGGCATCACATCGGCAGAGGTCAGGGTCAGGCTGGAAGAATTGTCAGCTCTCCTTCACCAGGACACAGCGCAATTGGTTGATGATTCCGACCCTACCAAGACCCTGTTCAGAACTCTCAGAGGCCAAATCCCAGCCGATGTTGAAGAAATCCTGTTCCAAGCCGCTCATCTGGAGAGTCGCCAGCTGCAGTACCAAAGAGCTTCTCGGCGGCTTGCCGATAGAGCCGCTCAGACTCAACTCTCCGATGAAATGAGGAAAGAGAAGCTTTTGACCGATGAGAAGCACAAGAACATCGGTATCCTGAGATCTTCTGGAGACGCGCTGAAGCAGAAGATATCCGATCTATCGGCAAGAAAAGAATCCCTGTTGGCGGAGCTCAAGGAAGTAGAGAACGCTCTGTCCCAAGCCCAACAGGAAGAGAGCCAATTGCCAGAGACCATCAGGCTTCTTGAGCACGAGCGAAATGCTCATGGTCGCAAGGCACTTCACCTGAAGAAGAAGCTGAAGCCGATAGAAGGTTCTGCCGATGATGACATCAAGGAGATAGAAGCAGCCAACCAAATTCGGCTACGCGCTATATCGGCAATCCAGACGCTGCTTAACACATAGAGTTTCCATCGGCATTGTATCTGCGCTTTCCTGCTTCCTCAGCTTTTAGTCTAGCCGATAGGATTGTTATCGGCACCTAAACTTTTGAAACATCAAGTCTTGTCCCCAAGCATTTGGATCCAGCCGATAGGAGTGTTATCGGCACCTAAACTTCTATGCATCGACCCATATACTGGGGTAGTACTTCTTTAAATATTTGCCGTTTAATGCTCTGGGAAATTCAACTCCTTCGAGGGTTTCTAGAATGTAGGCATTACCAGGAGCCGATCGACTTATCCGATAAGGACCCTCCCAATTAGGAGACCACTTTCCAAACTTCGAACTTTTGGTCCCAATTGGTAAAATTAATTTCCATACCAAATCCCCATCGGCAAACTCTTTAGCCTTCACTTTCTTATCATACCATCTAGCAACTCTCTTCTTATTTTCTTCTATACTCATTAAAGCTTTTAACCGATGCCCTGCTAGATCATCCAATTCATCGGTCATCAAAGTGGCATAATCGTCGGAAGTTAATTGATCTTGAAAAGATAATCGCCTAGATCCAGCCTTAATTTCCCAAGGCAACACTGCATCATGTCCATACACCAATTGATAGGGTGATACCTTGGTCGATCCATGACAAGCCATCCGATGAGACCACAATGCTTCATTTAATAATGTATGCCACCGCCTAGGATTTTCTTCAATCTTTCGTTTAATAAGCTTGATAATTCCTTTGTTAGACGCTTCGGCCTGCCCATTGGCTTGAGCATAATAAGGAGAAGAATTCAACACTTTAATTCCCATACCGATTGCGAATTCATCGAACTCCCCCGATGTGAACATGGTGCCCTGATCGGTAGTAATCGTTTGGGGAATCCCAAATCGGTAAATAATATGCTCCTTCACAAAATCAATCATATTGGCCGATGTGACTTTCTTCAAAGGAATAGCTTCAACCCACTTAGTGAAATAGTCAGTGGCAACTAGAATGAACTTATGCCCTTTGCTAGATGGTGGATAAATCTGGCCGATCAGATCGATGGCCCATCCCCGGAACGGCCAAGGCTTTATTATAGGATTCATAGCCGATGCGGGTGCTCTCTGGATATTACCAAACTTTTGACAACCTTGACATCCCTTGAAATATTTAAAACAATCTTCAAGTATGGTTGGCCAAAAATATCCATTCCTTCGAATCATCCACTTCATCTTAAAAGCTGACTGATGCGCTCCACACACTCCTTCATGGATTTCCCCCATCAAACTTCTAGCTTCATCATCACCCAAACATCGGAGAAGAATTCCGTCGATAGTTCGATAATACAATTCATTTTCAAGGAGCACATACTTGGTTGCTTGAAATCGAACCCGTCTTTCAACTTTTTTGGATGGATCTTTTAGATAATCAATAATTTCTTTCCTCCAATCACCGGCACCGACTGCCGATGTCGCATTAATCATTGGCTGATATCCCGAGGCATGCTGAGCTAACCGATTAGCGTCTTCATTATGCAATCGGGGAACATGCTCCAATCGGAAATCCTTGAATTCCTTTAACAGTTGCATACTTCTCTCGAAATAAGTTATGAGAACTTCACTTCGGCATTCATAGCTTCCGGCCAATTGATTTATAACCAACATAGAATCCCCGAATATTTCAACAGCATCAGCACGAACTTCTCTTAACAACTCCAATCCCTTGATCAGAGCTTGATACTCAGCCTGATTATTTGTTGATGTGGCAACAATCGGCAAGGAAAACTCATACTTCCTCCCCTTAGGGGAAACTAATACAATGCCGATTCCTGCCCCGCGGTCACAGGTAGATCCATCAAAGAAGAGCGTCCAGGGTACAATTTCCAAGGTTTCCACTAGACCGCAATGCTGAGTCACAAAATCGGCCATAATCTGCCCTTTGACTGCCTTAGCCGATTCGTAACGCAAATCGAACTCCGACAGCGCTAAAATCCATTTACCGATCCTACCACTCATAATCGGCATAGATAGCATGTATCGGACCACGTCATCTTTGCAAACAACAGTGCATTCGGCCGATAACAGGTAATGTCTCAGCTTGATACATGAAAAATATAAGCATAAGTATAGTTTCTCAATGGCCGAATACCTGGTTTCAGCATCAATCAACCTCCTACTCAAATAATAAATTACCCTTTCTTTCCCTTCAAATTCTTGAACTAAAGCTGAACCGATAACCGATCCATCGGTAGACAAATATAATCTGAAGGGCTTCCCTTGTTGAGGTGGAACTAGAACTGGAGGATTTACTAGATACTTCTTGATTTCATCCAGAGCCAACTGCTGTTCTTCTCCCCAAATAAACTCTTGATCGGCTTTCAATTTAAGAAGAGGACTGAAAGCACGAATCCTACCAGACAAATTCGATATAAATCTCCTGATAAAATTTACCTTGCCGATCAAGGATTGGAGCACGGTTTTGTTGGTAGGGGCCACTATTTTATTGATGGCATCAATAGATCTTCGACTAATTTCAATACCCCTCTGGTGTACCATGAAACCAAGAAACTGCCCTGCCGATACACCAAATGCACACTTGTTGGGATTCATCTTCAATCCATGCTTCCTTGTGCACTCTAACACTTTTTGTAAATCGGCAAGATGCTTTGAGAAATCTCCGGACTTAACCACCACATCATCAATATAAATCTCCACGAGCTTGCCGATGAACTCATGAAATATAAAATTCATAGCCCTTTGATAAGTAGCACCAGCATTCTTCAACCCAAAAGTCATGACTATCCATTCAAATAGCCCAACATGACCAGGACACCTGAATGCGGTTTTTGGAATATCCTCCTCCGCCATGAATATTTGATTGTAACCTGCATTACCATCCATGAAGCTGATGACCTGATGACCAGCCGCAGCATCAACCAGTAGATCGGCGACAGGCATTGGGTATCCATCCATCGGCGTAGCTTTGTTGAGATTCCTGAAATCAATGCACACCCGAAGCTTCCCGTTCTTCTTGTAAACCGGAACAACATTGGAAATCCACTCGGCATACCGACACTGCCGAATAAACTTAGCTTCAATAAGTTTGGTGATTTCGGCCTTAATATCAGGTAGAACGTTAGGATTACATCGGCGGGCTGGTTGCTGATGCGGCCGAAATCCAGACTTGATGGGTAACCGATGTTCAACAATTGATCGGTCTAAACCAGGCATCTCGGTATAATCCCAGGCAAAGCAAACTTTATATTCCTTTAACAAACTAGTCAATTGTTGCTTACTCTCAGGATCTAATTTAGCACTAATAAAAGTAGGCCTAGGCTTATCACCACTACCTATATCTACTTCTACCAAATCATCGGCCGATGTGAATCCCTGGCCTAATTTTCCATCATCGGCGAATCTATCCATTAAAAACCGTCGTCAGAACCGACTGCTTGGATCGGTGGAATCTCATAATCGGCAACTTTGAGAAAATCTTTCTCCCACACTTCTCCTGAAATGCACCTGGTTCTTTCGTAAGTATCCGCTTCTACCGATGCGATAACGTAAGAAGAATCTCCTGGGACAATCTCAATCTTGTCACCTACCCACTGAACCAAGCATTGATGCATTGTAGATGGGATACAACAATTGGCATGAATCCAATCTCTTCCCAATAATAAGTTGTAAGTACCTTTTCCGCTGATCACGAAAAAAGTTGTCGGCAAGGTTTTGCTGCCGATGGTCAACTCTGCACATATCGCCCCCTTGACTGGAGACACGTTTTCTTCAAAGTCTTTGAGCATCATATCGGTCTTGGTCAAATCTTGATCCCCTTTCCCAAGCTTCCGATATACTGCATACGGCATAATATTAATAGCAGCTCCACCGTCAACTAGGATCTTGGTCATTGGCTGCCCATCAACTCTTCCTTTGAGGAACAGAGCTTTAAGATGCTGCCTCTCGTCATCGGCAGGTTTCTCAAAGATAGCAGTCATCGGATCCAGAGCCAACTGAGCTATCTGGTCAGAAAATTCCAACTCATCATCACTGGCTGGTGCAAGAAACTCCATCGGCAACATGAAGACCATGTTGACGCCTGCCGATGGACCTTCCCTCTTAGTGTCTGACGGCTGCCGACTTCCAGAGTTCTCTCCCTTGTTTAGCTCTTCTTGCCTTTCACGTTGCAATCTCCTTTTCTGTGTCTTGGTTAATCCTCCAGGGCACCATGGAGGAAGTGGCCTTTGCCTTACCGTCGGGCGTCGGTTCTCCCTTAACTCCATACGATGCGTGTTAGCATCTCTGCAAAATATGAATTCATCGGGAACCCGCGCATCAGCCATTTCCTCGAGCTCTTCTTGGTTCCTGGGAAAATACTGGACACGGTCACTAAGTCTGTCGTGCCCACTAAATCTGCCCCCCAGCCGGTCATGAACTGACACCCTTCCTCTGATCGGCCCATTAAATCGCCGTTCATCATCATGATAATGCCGATCGATCCTATCGTACCGATCATAACCGTTGCACTCAGGGCAGTCTCTGACAGTAGGAAGCTTGATATTTTCCTCCCAACAATGGATGAAGAATGGACAATTCCAATGATCCCTGTGCCGATTCCACTCCTGTCGGCGTCTTTCTTCTTCCCGTCGATAATCTTCCTGCTGGCGTCGATACCGATCTTCCCGTTGTTGCCATTTCTCTCGAGGCCTTCTATGAGTTATGACGATACCAGATCGAGGAGGCCTTCCTGAGCTAGTTCCTTCCTGGACCAAACCCTTACTTCTTGCATCGGCAGTAGTAACTTGATGCTGAGGATCTACCGATGCACTCTTCTCAGCTGTCTCCGATGTTAAGACCTTAGCCTTCCCCTTAGCATCCAACATGTTTGTCGGGAAAGGATGTTGGTCTATCTTCATCGGCTTCTGGGCTTTGGAACTGTCAAACTTGATTCTCCCTGACTCTATAGCCGATTGCAGCTGCTGTCTGAATACTTTGCACTCGTTGGTGTCATGGGAAGTTGCATTATGCCACTTGCAATATCTCATCCTCTTCAACTCTTCTGCCGATGGGATCACATGGTTGGGTGACAGTTTGATCTGACCTTCCTGAAGTAGAAAGTCAAATATCCTATCGGCCTTAGCGGTGTCAAAAGCAAACTTCTCTGGTTCCTTCTGCCCAAAAGGACAAGACATCGGCTTCTTGTTTTTTACCCACTCTGCCAAGCCGATTACTGGTTCTTCATCAGAATCTGAGCTTGTTGCTTCATCGACAAATGACACTTTCCTACTCCATGCTCTTTTAGGCTCGAAAGGCTTGATGTCTTGGTCAGAAATCCTCTGCACCAAATGACTTAAACTTTTGAACTCCTGAGAGGCATACTTATCCCTGATATGTGGCAACAAACCTTGGAAAGCCAAATCGGCTAGCTGCCGATCATCTAGAACCAAGCTATAGCATTTATTCTTGACCTCTCGTATCCTCTGCACAAAACCCTCAACCGACTCATCATTATGTTGCCTCAACTTGACCAAGTCGGTGATCTTCTTCTCATGAACCCCCGAGAAGAAATATTTGTGGAATTGCTTCTCTAGATCGGCCCAAGTAATTACTGAGTTGGGAGGTAATGATATGAACCAAGTAAAGGCCGATCCAGACAATGATGATGAAAATAGACGAACCCTCAATTCGTCCCTGTTACCAGCCTCTCCACATTGAATGATGAACCTGTTGACATGCTCCATGGTTGACGTGTCGTCCTGCCCGGAAAACTTTGTAAAATCCGGTACCTTGTACCGATGTGGAAGCGGGATCAAATCATACGCGGGAGGATACGGTGTCCGATAAGAATAAGTGTTGACTTTGGGTTTTATCCCAAATTGTTCCCTCATTACTTCAGCAATCTTATCGGCCCAATATGCATCGGCATCTTGCCGATGAGGCGGCTGCGGATCTGGTACTTGGTGGCGAACCTCCACGTGTCTGTTCGGGACGTGATCTGCACGGAACATTGTATTGATCACCTGTCCTCCAATCTGCGGACCACCAAACTGCTGTCCACCGATTGGCTGTCCTCCGAGTTGCTGTTCAAAATTCATTGGCTGGTTGGGAATCCCCTGACCTTGGAACCCGGGATAGACCTGCCCTTGCTGGAACCCTGTATTCTGGTAACTCTGCTGGGGCGATTGTGGAAAGGCTTGCTGTCCAAGCCATCCATTATTAGCGTTCATCGGCATAGGTGCTGCCGATGATTGGTAATTGGGTACCGTCGTTGAATTGACATACCCCGACTGGGCCATAGACCTCTGTTGCATCAGCATTGACTCTGCCGATGCGTTGGGCATCTGGAACATTGAATCTTGAGGATTTCCAGTGTGAGGCCTTGCAGTAGTAGTTGTGGTATACCGAGGACTCTGGTTCACCGGCGCATTGGGAGGTGCCGATGTCATAGGAGTTTTGCCCCTCATGTCAGTTATTTGTGATTTTCCCGGTGTCAACTCTGGAGGCATACCGTAACCCCACCAGTTGGGAGGAAGAGTCAACCCTGACATTGCCGATGCCAACATATCTGTTGTCAGTTTATGCTGCCCAACTGAAATTTGTGGGTTGGTTGTCATCGGCATAGATAGTGCACCAGTAGTCCCCGATGTACTTGGAGGGACGGCAGATTGTGCACTTGCAGTCGTCAAGGCAGCCGATGGAGCCGTGACCTCTGGTGCCGTTGGCTGATGATGGGAGGGGCCCACATAATCTGGTGGAATTTGTCCTTCCTTGAAAGTTCTTGCCACGGCATTGAAAACCGTGTTAGACAGTACACCAGCTTGGTTAATCAATGCTCGATTGATGGCATTGTCAACCATATCTTGAAGCTTGCCAGGATTGGCGTCAAAGGTAACCTGCCGTGGTGCCGGCAGTGCATCTTTCTGGACCACTTCGCCGCTCCTGTTTATGCTGAAAGACCTCAGGCATTGCTGCTTGAACTCTTCCATGGCTTGGGCAATAGCTTGCTTCTGCTCATCCTTGAGGTTGGCCTCCGTCACGGGGATGACGTTCTCTTGATCGAGGTCAGAGATCGACATGTTGATCTTGATCTTGAATCCGGTCCCACTGGGTGTGCCAAAAGATGTGTTGATGCAAAACTGGTCTGCAAACACAAAGGGCTAATACCCGATTCAAACGTTAAGGCGTGCCAGCCGATTTGACCTTGCTATCGGCAAAGGTGATAACTCGAATACTTTAGTCCTGACAACAGCGATGCGCCCGGATGTCACGGCTAAGAGGTACTCACGCGGAACTTGAGAACACGCCGAGCTTAAGTCGACGAATTCCTAAGAACTCGTAACAAAAAGAAAAAGTATGACGAAGTCGTCGAAAAGTAAATGCTGGGATATGAGTAAAAACGTGTGTTTGATTGATTGATTATTACAAGGCCCTAGGGTCTATATTTATACCCTGCTCAAAGAGCTACAACCAGACACGATTAGAATTCGAATTCCCAATTACACGGAATCCGTATGCAAAACGATGCAAATAATTAAGGAAATAACAAAACTATCCCTCGTGACAAACCGAAACTCCTCGACCGGCAGCTTCCGGACTCTCTCTTTGCATCATCGGCAGACCTTTTGCCATAGTCATCGGCACCATATTACTGCCTGTGGACTTAGTCACGTTCAACTTCTCCCTCATCGGCAACCATCCTCATCGGCAACCCACTTTGTAAACATCGTACTGCCACCTTATCCTGCCATCCTAGACACGTGCCTAGAAACGGTGTCAACACGCCGTCCAGTGATGATGAGTTGGAGTTTTCCGATCAAATAGCTCAGTTGGCTCTGGATCCTATGACAGCCATATTTGAAAAGCCTACCGATGATGAAAGGCAACATCTTAAGGCTCTGTTTGTCAAAGGAAGGGTGGATGGTCAGCCAATGACCAAGATTTTAATTGATGGTGGTGCTGCTATCAACATCATGCCATATGCAGTGTATCGGAAGCTTGGGAAAGGAGATCAAGATTTGACCAAGACTGATATGATGCTCAAAGACTTTGAGGGTAACGTGTCTCCAGTTAAGGGGGAAATATGCGTTGAGTTGACCATCGGCAGCAAAACCTTGCCAACAACCTTCTTCGTGATGAGTGGAAAAGGGGCGTACAATCTACTACTAGGGAGAGATTGGATTCATGCCAATTGTTGCATACCATCAACAATGCACCAATGCTTGGTCCAATGGGTAGGTGACAAGATTGAGATTGTCCCGGGAGATTCTTCCTATGTTATTGCATCGGCAGAGGCAGACACCTACGAAAGAACTAGGTGTATTTCAGGAGAAGTTTGGGAAAAGGATTTTCTCAAGGTTGCCGATTATGAAATTCCACTGATCCAAGCAGTCGGTTCTGATGAAGGTTTTTAATGGATAGGTTCACCGATGATGGAAAGTTAGGCCAGGGATTCACATCGGCCGATGATTTGGTAGAGGTAGATATAGGTAGTGGTGATAAGCCTAGACCTACTTTTATTAGTGCTAAGTTAAATTCTGAGTGTAAGCAACAGTTGACTGATTTGTTAAAGGAATATAAAGATTGCTTTGCTTGGGATTATACTGAGATGCCTGGTTTGGACCGATCAATTGTTGAACATCGGTTGCCTATCAAGTCTGGATTTTGGCCACATCAACAGCCAGCTCGCCGATGTAATCATAATATTCTTCCTGATATTAAGGCCGAAATAACCAAATTTATTGAAGCCAAATTTATTCGGCAGTGTCGATATGCCGAGTGGATTTCCAATGTTGTTCCAGTTTACAAGAAGAATGGGAAGCTTCGAGTCTGCATTGATTTCAGGAATCTCAATAAAGCTACGCCGATGGATGGCTACCCAATGCCAGTTGCCGATTTACTAGTCGATGCTGCGGCTGGGCATCGGATCATCAGCTTTATGGATGGCAATGTGTGATATAATCAAATATTCATGGCTGAAGAAGATATTTCAAAGGCTGCGTTTAGATGTTCCGGTCATGTTGGGTTGTTTGAATGGATAGTCATGACCTTTGGCTTGAAAAATGCAGGTGCTACCTATCAGAGGGCTATGAATTTTATATTTCATGAGTTCATCGGCAAGCTGGTGGAGATTTATATTGATGATGTGGTGGTTAAGTCTGGAGACTTCACAAAGCATCTTGCCGATCTACGAATGGTGTTGGAATGCACAAGGAAACATGGTTTGAAAATGAATCCCAATAAGTGTGCATTTGGTGTATCGGCAGGACAGTTTCTTGGTTTCATGGTGCATCAAAGGGGGATTGAAATTAGTCGAAGATCTATTGATGCCATCAACAAAATAGTTGCCCCTACCAACAAGACCGAGCTCTAGTCCTTGATCGGCAAGGTAAATTTTATTAGGAGATTTATATCTAATTTGTCTGGTAAAATTCGTGCTTTCAGTCCTCTTCTTAAGTTAAAGGCCGATCAAGAATTTGTTTGGGGGAAAGAACAACAGTTGGCTCTGGATGAAATCAAGAATTATTTAGTGAATCCTCCGGTTCTGATTCCACCTCAGCAAGGGAAGCCCTTCAGATTGTATTTGTCTACCGATGGGATGGTCATCGGTTCGGCTTTAATTCAAGAGTTTGAAGGGAAAGAGCGTGTGATTTATTACTTAAGCACGAGGTTGATTGATGCTGAGACCAGATATTCGGCTATTGAGAAACTGTGCTTATGCTTGTATTTCTCCTGTATTAAGTTGAGGCATTATTTGCTATCGGGTGAATGCACTGTTATTTGCAAAGATGATGTGGTCCGATACATGCTATCTATGCCGATCATGAGTGGCAGGATCGATAAGTGGATTTTGGCACTGTCAGAATTCGATCTGCGTTACGAATCGGCTAAAGCGGTTAAGGGACAGATTATGGCCGATTTTGTGACCCAACATTGTGGTACAGTAGAGAATTTGGAGATTGTACCTTGGACGCTCTTCTTTGATGGATCCACGTGTGACCGAGGGGCAGGAATCAGCATCGTGTTAATTTCCCCTTGGGGAAGGAAGTATGAGTTCTCCTTGCCGATTGTTGCCACGTCAACAAATAATCAAGCTGAGTATCAAGCCCTAATAAAGGGGTTGGAATTGCTACGGGAAGTTCGTGCTGATGCTGTTGAAATCTTCGGAGATTCTATGCTGGTTATAAATCAATTGGCTGGGAGCTATGAATGCCGAAGCGAGGTTTTGATAACTTATTACGAGAGGAGTATGCAACTGTTAAAGGAATTCAAGGATTTCCGATTAGAGCATGTTCCTCGATTGCATAATGAAGAGGCCAATTGGTTGGCTCAGCATGCCTCGGGGTACCAGCTTATGGTTAATGCAATATCGGCAATAGGTGCCGATGATTGGAGAAAAGAAATCATTGATTATTTGAAGGATCCATCCAAGAAAGTTGAGAGACGAATTCGGTTTCAAGCCACAAAGTATGTGCTCCTCGAAGATGAATTATATTATCGAACTATTGATGGAATTCTTCTCAGATGCTTAGGTGATGATGAAGCTAAGAGTTTGATGGGAGAAATCCATGAAGGGGTATGTGGAGCACATCAGTCGGCTTTTAAGATGAAGTGGATGGTTAGGAGGAATGGGTATTATTGGCCGACCATACTTGAAGATTGCTTTAAATATTTCAAGGGATGTCAAGGATGTCAGAAATTTGGCAATGTTCAAAGAGCACCCGCATCGGCCATGAATCCCATTATTAAACCTTGGCCGTTCTGAGGATGGGCTATTGATTTAATCGGTCAGATTTATCCACCATCCAGCAAGGGGCATAAGTTCCTCTTAGTTGCCACCGATTATTTTACTAAGTGGGTTGAAGCTATTCCCTTGAAGAAAGTTACATTGGCCAATATGATTGATTTTGTGAAAGAGCACATCATTTACCGATTTGGAATTCCTCAAACAATTACTACTGATCAGGGCACTATGTTCACATCGGGGGAGTTTGATGAATTTGCAATCGGTATGGGAATTAAAGTATTAAATTCTTCTCCTTACTATGCTCAAGCTAATGGGCAGGCCGAGGCATCTAACAAAGGGATTATCAAGCTTATCAAACGAAAGATTGAGGAAAATCGTAGGAAGTGGCATACATTGTTAAACGAAGCTTTATGGTCGTACCGGATGGCTTGTCATGGATCGACCAAGGTTTCACCTTATCAATTGGTTTATGGGCATGATGCAGTGTTACCTTGGGAAATTAAGACTGGGTCTAGGCGACTATCTTTTCAAGATCAATTGGCTGCCGATGATTATGCTACTTTGATGACAGATGAGTTGGATGATCTGGCAGGGCATCGACTAAGGGCTCTGATGAGTATAGAAGAGAATAAGAAAAGAGTTGCCAGATGGTATGATAAGAAAGTAAAGGCTAAGGAGTTTGCCGATGGAGACTTAGTATGGAAATTAATCTTACCGATCGGGACTAAGAGTTCAAAATTTGGGAAGTGGTCTCCCAATTGGGAGGGTCCCTATCGGATAACTCGATCGGCTCCTGGTAATGCCTATATCTTAGAAACCCTCGAAGGGGTTGAATTTCCTAGAGCATTAAATGGCAAATATCTAAAGAAGTATTACCCAAGCATATGGGTCGATGCATAAAAGTTTAAGTGCCGATAACAATCCTATCGGCTAGATCAAAATGTGTCTGGGTCGGAATTAATGTTTCAAAAGGTGCCGATAACAGTCCTATTGGCTAGACTGAATATCAGGAAGGTTGGAGAGCAGAAAGGGGCAAGTATGTTGCCTATGAAAAGCTCACATGGTCAGAAGCGCCTGGATTGCCGATATAGCGCGCAGACGAATTTGGTTGGCTGCTTCTATCTCTTTGATGTCTTCATCGGCAGAGCCTTCCACCGGCTTCAACTTCTTCTTCATTTGCAGCGCCGTGCGGGCTTGGACATTTCGCTCTTCCTCACCTAAATGGTGATGCAAGAGAACATAGGGGGTTTATACTGGTTCGGGCTTTGAATGCCCTACGTCCAGTGAGAGGGTTGGATTCTATATTGCCTTGCACCCGAGAGTGCTTGTAGTAGGGTCGTACAAGCTAACTGCGAGAGAGGGCTAAGTACCAAGTCTCGTCTTAGAGAAGTAGACAGAGTGGTGTGTACTACTCGAGTGAGGAGTGTTTGTTTGTGATCTGAGTGTGTTGCCGTGTCTTTGATAGGTACCCTGCCTCCCCTTTTATAGCCGCAGGGGGTGGCAGGGTTTTTATATGTGTAAGGTTGTGAATTATCTCTGGTGAGTATGGTAGTGACAGTGCAGGTCCTGTGGAGATCGGCCACTCCGTCCTTGGGCTATGGCTTGACGGCGTGGTCACTCCTGTGGAGGGTCACCGAGCCCTGTTGAAGTCGTGGTGGTCGGGTCGGTTATGCTGCAGTGTGTCCTGCAATAGTAAGGTAATGACAGTCCAGGTATGGTCACAGTGGCAGGGGTTAACCCTCCCCATACCTCCTTTTACTGTAAGGCAATGCCCCACAGTGAAAGAGATAAGGTTTCACAGTGACTGGAGTTGTTGAAATAGTAGCTAACATGCCCTGCTGCAGTGTGGGAGGCATGGTGCGCGTCACATCGGAGGTACGGTCACCGTGTGTTGGAAGCCTGGCTCCGAGACTGAGGCTCGGGTGAGGCGCTGATTGCGCTCGATGTTGTGGTTTTGGTAAAGGCGGAGATTGCGCCCGAGACCTAGGGCTCGGGCGAGACGGAACTTGCGTCCGAGGCCATAGGTTCGGGCGAGACGGAGCCCGCGCACGAGCCTAGGGGGTCGGACGAGACGGAGCTCGCGCCCGAGCCCAGGGGGGTCGGGCGAGATGGAGCTTGCGCCCGAGCCCAGGGGATCGAGCGTTCGTCTTACTCGTTTTGCTGTTTTTATCCCCTTAATTTGAATATCCCATTTCACGGTACCCAACAATAAATAAATATATATTAAGAGTGGTTGTTTTATTCAAATTTTATCGCATTTTATTTGATGTAGTATTTTTAAAAACAACATCATGAAACTCACCGTGAGCCTGGCCTTAGTACTTAGTAATCTTTACTAGTTCCCTGCAGCTTAAAGCTACAGCCGCTGCAGCTGCGGTAGAGGTATTCACAGGCTGCAAAATACTGTGCTTTAACCTTTAAACGTTACAACTGTTGTAGCTTTAACCTGCAACTGCTATATCAGTATCTTTGATTTTTTTTAATTTTCTTTGTGATGCATGAGAACAAATAACCAGTACAAATGTTTGCATTTCTTTCTTGTGATCTCCCTCTGTCCTGGAAGCTTCAATTTCTAAAATCTGTATTAGTCAAAAAAAATTTAAGTTTGACCAACTTTATAGAAAATAGCATCAATGCCTATGACATAAAATAAATATCTTATGAAAAATATATTCTATGATAAATTTAATGGTACTAATTTGGTCCTATAAATCTTAGCGTTTTTCTATAAATTCGGTCAAAGTTTAAAAATTTTGAATTAAGACAATTCTAGGAATTGAAGCTTCCAGTGAGAGAGATTACAATTCAAACTTTTGACTTAGTATTACATGCACATGCATTTATGACTAATTATTATTTCAGTGAAATGTAATGTGGCATATTGATTACAAAATAAATACAATACAATGGCTGTCACTAGCCATAGCACACAAAAATATAAAATATGTTAATAATCATTCCTTAAAACAAAAATAAAAAGAGGGACAAAGCTAAAAAAGAATCTAGGAGATCAACATGTAACCTATACTCATTTCCTCAACAATGAATAACAAGTTCGAGCTACAAAGTAAATCTACCATCAACAAAAGATGTTTCTTATTAATTAGTAGTACACCAAAAATATATGGAAATCATAAACTAAGCAATCCATACCCTATTCAATCATATTGCATAAAAATAAATTTAATAACATATTGGCCAAGGATTTACTAAAAAATCATAAACTAGAAAGAAAATAAATACCATACTAATGGTCTATTTGGATCCCTGCAGTTATTAATGTATTATTTGAATCCTTAGCTAATACGCCAGCTAATTTCTTCCTACCACTAAACTAAAAAAAAAATATTAGCTGCTTTTTCTTAGCTAATAGAGCTAATAGTTAGTTGTTGATTCCAAATCCAAAAATATCCTCTAATCTCAGGAAGCAAATGAAACCCTTGACAAAACAAAAAATGCTAAATCTTGAACGAAATCAAATAATTAAACAGTACTCTAGAATATTTATGGATTACTCTAATTACTAATTATAGCCTGCTTTGTTCCCTTCCAGAATATGCCAAGCTAAAGATTTAACGAGCCATGATTTTGATTGATATTTAGTTTGCTACTAAAATTTACGAACCTCTCATATTTAGTTTGCTAAATCTACGATATTTTTTTTTATCAATTTTTGCTTACCAAATCTTTATCATAACAACTCTTAGTCGCAAACCAAACATGGCTAACGCTAACGCGGCGGTGGGTTATCAACAGTTCACACAGTAGCTGCAAATAGTGCCGTTCCGCCGAAAACGCCCCAGACCCAGCTGTCATTGATATCAATGGGCCTGTTCGGGACTTGAATTGATCGACGGGCCTTTGGGCCCTCTATAAATCCAACCCGTCTTCCTCGTCTCCGTCGACGTTCCTCGCCGTTTCCGTCTCCGTCTCCGGAAAGGAAAAAGAGAAGGAAGGGGGAGAGAAGAAGAGGAAGAAGAAACTGAATTTGGTGAGACCAAGCCGGGGGTGGGACTAGCGGGAGCACGTGGAGTGGGATCGCCGCCGATAAGCCGCCGGTGGGACTAGCGGGAGCACGCGGAGTGGATCGAGGCGGATGGCGGCTGCAGATAGGCAGCTTGTGGTTGCCGTCGAGGGAACGGCGGCGCTGGGGCCCTACTGGTCCACCATTGTGGCGGAGTACGTCGAGAAGATCGTGCGGTATGTCCGCGACCCTGGGCCCCTATTCTCTTCCATTCCGTTCCTAGTCTTCGGTTTTAGTGCGGGAGAGAAGGGGAACTTGCCTCTTCGCTAGGGTTTAGAGGGAGACCAGGCTCGCAGGAAGTATTCACCGTCCTGGTCGCTGGATCGTTGGGGGGTGGAAGAGAGAATGTCTATTGACATATAGTAGACAACGATTTTAAGCTTTCAGAGCTTGGGTTGGATTATTTGATGTTCCTGATTCGGTTTGTATTACTCACCGGGAAGAAGCGAAGAACCTCTTCAGTGTTAGTGATTTGTATGATGGAAGGGCATATAGTTCCTATATAATTTGCCTAATCGGTGATCAGGCAGGCCAAGGGAGTAAGCGACAGTTAAGACCTACCACTGGCAGCTTGTGGATGAGCTTGCCAATTTTTGCAACTGTGCTCATGGAGGTAGTCAGTACGAAGTTGATTTTTACGTAGCTCTGTATCATGGCTTCAATCTTCTGTCTTATCACAACAGTATACACAAGTATATTTGTAAATTTGTTTGTTTCTAAAGAAAATCATCTGATTAGCATGCTAGCAATCTTTGTCAATGGTCTGAACTCCAGGCCCAATACTACCTTCATAATTCATTTTTCATGCAATTGTGCTATGCAAATGCGTCATTTTAATTTTTAGTGACTGATTCATGGAGAAAATTGAAATCTATGCAGGAGCTTTTGTGCAAGTGAACTGCCAGGCCAGGTAATATTCTGTCCTAATGATTCATTTATTATCGGAGCTCTCAATTTGTGCATGCTATCCCAATGTCAATGTATAACCCATTCTTCATTTGTGCAGAAGCTTGCAGGGCCTCCGCCTGAGCTTGCATTAGTTGTTTTTCATACCCATGGACCCTACAGTGGTATGCATTTATATTGTTCATGTCCATGACCATATCAGTTGATCTAAACTCTATAAGATAGGTAACTTGTGAACATTTTGCAATTCAGCTTTTGATGTGCAGCGAAGTGGATGGACAAAAGATACCGATGCTTTCCTATCATGGTTATCTGGAATATCATTCAGTGGTGGAGGATTCAGTGAAGCTTCTACTTGTGAAGGTCTTGCAGAAGCACTGAAGGTATTGACAAGTTAATGTTGGTTGAAATTTTTTTGCAGATGATGAGTTCTTTGTTGTTAACCAGTTCTCTATGAAAAACGATGTTTTATAGTTCCACTTGGTGGTAAAAATCTATTTCTAGCTATCCTTGCAGGTGAAGATATCACCACATATTTTCTTATATTGTTGTTTAATTATTACTTTTCATAGATGGTAAATTATTCTGCATGTACATGATATTTATTCTAATATAGGCCACAATGTGATTTGCCCATGCTATGATTTGACTGAGAAAGTGTGAACATTGTGTTCATATCATTTTGAATCCTGGCCAGTTAGTATAAACACCTTGATCAAAAGCTCTGCCTTTCTTTGTCTTATAGTCTATAGAGTATGCATCAGTAATCATCACTTACTACCAATAACCTATGTAAATTGCTAATTGCCAGATATAAGAATGCAGTGAAGTAATTGTGATAATTAAGGTCTGCGTGTTAGCCTGCTTGCATCATTTTTGTGCGTCAGTCCATTTTGCTTGCGATGATGAAACTTATATGTTGGAAAAGAGCTGAAAAAACGTTGGTGACACGGCATTCATCTTTCTTTTCTTCGAACATTAAAATATTGGTTATTTCATTTCTAGTTATTGTGCCTTATGTAAGCTGTTGTCCACAATTTTTTATTGTTTGTCATGATGGTCAAATTTTTGTGCAACTAGATACTTCAAGGTAGTCCTAATGCAACCCAAAGTCATCAAAACCATGAAGCACAAAAGCATTGCATACTTGTCGCTGCAAGTAATCCTTATCCTTTGCCGACACCTGTATACTGTCTTCCTACTCAAAGTACTGATCACAAAGAGAACATTGAGACATCAAAAGAACCTTCTATTGCTGATGCTGAGACCGTTGCAAAGTCATTTGCTCAGGTGCTACATAAATTCTGCCATAGCTTGTTATTGTTTTCCTGTGTCTCAATGCAACGCCTGTAGCATTTGGTTGATTCTATTTTCTATTTTGGATGCAGTGCTCTGTCTCACTGTCGGTGATATCTCCAAAACAGCTTCCAACATTAAAGGCGATATACAATGCGGTAATGTTATCACTTGTTTTAGACATGAACCTTCTTCTATTCCTTATCTGTGCTTTTAGTTCTTTCATAATTTTATTGATGGTCAAACTTTAGGAACTTTTGACTGCATGGATTCTTGTGTTATACTTTCAATCTGACATCTCACTTTCACTTCATGGCCATGGAACAAAGAGTGGTTAATACTTTAGTTTTTGGCAATATTTGTTATATGCCCATATCTATAGCACAAACATTGTCGCAAAACCAAAAATGAGATCAATTTGTTTTGTAAGCTTTTGTGACAGCTATATTAAAGCAAAGGTGGCATTAAATTCATTAGTATATTACTAGCTAAAATTGTTAACTGATGACCTTGTGCCATCACCGATTTGCCTTTGTTGACGTTGATTATTCTTTTTACCTTATGTGATGTGATACAAATTATTAACCTTATAAGGCCTTCAACAATTATGATTAACATGTGCATAACACTTGCTCCACATTCTGATGCAGGGCAAGCGAAACCCTCGAGCTGCTGATCCATCAGTCGACCATGCGAAAAATCCACACTTCCTTGTTTTGCTATCTGAGAATTTCATGGAGGCGCGAACTGCTCTAAGTCGTCCTTTACATGGAAACATGGCCCCAAATCAAAGCATTACAAAGATGGACACTGCACCTGCAGTGACTATGCCAGGACCGACTTCAAATGCCAACCCCTCAGGTTGAGAAAATGTTAATGTTAGGCACAGTTTTTCTATAAGATCGGTTCCTGGTTCTGCCCTTTGTAGAAAGAAAATGTTGTTGATGTGATGTCTGCTCATGGGGATGTAGGGAAAACTTTGTAAAAGAGGTTAAGGTGTTTACACCAAGTTTAGTGAGAATTAATTTAGCAAATTGTTTCAATTTGACTAAGGAAAAATTAAATAAGTCAATTTATTCTGGAAATTCCCCTTTGGTCTGCATGCCTAACCATATGACAAAAAAAGTAATGGCTAATGTATTTCTGGGATGGCTAACTATTTCATAGCAGGCACGGATTTGCATTTGCCATTCCATTATCCATTTTTTTTGTAAAGTGTACCTTTGTGGGGTGAAACATTGTGCTTGTGATGCTTTATACTAGCGAGAACACATAAGATATTCGGATTACTTTTGCCTCTGATGAGGTTTGATTGCTTGTGCACTGAAATTGCTGAATTGAAATACTTTATATCCTATGATTACAAAAGTGAATGTACTAAACATAGAAGTTGTGCGATATATTTCTTGTCGCTTGTATCAGTGGATGCCAATATGTTCCCCTGTCAGTGTGGGTGAATGTTTTGCTCAAATACCATTTGAATATGAAAAGTGCCCTTAAGCTTTTAATTGGCTAGCTGTGCACAGCTAATTGTTTGTGTTATTTAGAGTTCCAAGATGTTCTGTCATTTGTTTAAATCAACAAGAGTTTGTCATAATTAACAGTGCGATAGATATATTGTGAGGCTTACACGCATTAACTTAAAATGTATCTGCACCATTTGTTCTATATGTAGTACTTCTGTACATTAGTTCTTGTTATTAAGTGGTTGCATCATTTGTTCATGGAATAAATTTGTAGTAGTCTAAGTTGCTATGTGCAGTAGAACACTTGTTAGTCACATTTTCCACTTTCAAGAGTTTGTCTGTAATCTTCTTTAAATAATGCTATTATGATAAGTTGTTAATCTAATATTGTAATCTGCTTTTGCCTGTTTATCCATGTTATTGCCTACCTTGACATGATGACTAATTCCATTTGAACATTTCTAGTGAATGCAGTGACAGGCCGTCAACCAGTTGTTGGAGGTATTTCTACCGCAACTGTTAAACTGGTAAGCTGCACTATTATTGGAATTTCTCTGTTTGTTTTTTCATTCTAATAATACCTTTAAAAAAATTTATTTTTACAGGAACCAGCAACCATGCCACCAATAGTTTCTGCACCTGCTTTCTCACATGTAACACCTATTTCAAATGTGGCTTCACAAGGAATATCAGCACTTCAAACCTCATCACCATCTCTTATTTCACAAGAAGCAAATATGGCAAATGATAATGTGCAAGAACACAAGCCTATAATAAACCCTGTTCAACAGCCAGTTCGGCCTGGTGGTCATGGCAGCCTCCTCAACAATCTGTCACAGGTTCGGTTGATGAACTCAACTTCTTTAGGAGGAGGAGCTACCTCAATGGGACTTCCTAACATGGGGGCAACACCAATACAAGTCCACATGTCAAACATGATATCAAGCGGCATGACATCAACACCCTCTGTCATCTCCTCTATGTCTGGACCTGGACAACCTATTGGTACTCAACAGATGGTACAGAGCACAGCTCTTGGTTCCTTTGGCTCAAACACTTCTACTGTATCAGGCAATTCAAATGTTGCTGTATCATCCTCTCTGACTAACAACCAAAGCAGTATGGGCATGGGTCAATCAGTGCAACCTGTGGCACAAGGAGGCTTGGTGGCTGGTTCACAATTAGGACAAGGTGGAATTGGTGCAAACCAAAATGTGATGAGTAGCCTTGGATCTACAGCTATCTCTTCAGCACCTGCGATGATGCCAACACCTGGGATGGTCCCACAGACAGGAGTCAATTCCTTAGGTGTGAATAACAATCCTGCTATGAATATGCCTATTCCACAGCATGCCAATGCCCAACAGCCGCCACCAAAGTATGTCAAAATTTGGGAGGTAAAGGTTTCCTCGTCTTTAGCATTTACGTATACATAGACAGCAACCCAACTCCCCAGTATAACATAGAGATGAGTTGTTGCAATAAATGGTAAGAACAGTACAGAGCAGATGACTAATAGGCAATGTTATCGACTCGTCTAGTTGATCCTAGTCGCCATGGGACCAACAAGGCAACTAGTCACGAGTAGTCGTCGACCAAGGTGACTAGTCGGTCCTACTCGTCCCCTAGTCATCCTATATATATCAGGACTAATATACCGAATATATACTAATATACTATATGTTCTAGAGTACAAATCATGCATGAAGATAACTCTAGGGTGATGGCTGCACGTAGGGTTGCAAATTGGACTGAAAAACATGAGCCCAAGTGGCCTAAGCCACCCTAGATGCAGCGCATGCCCTAAGTTCGCTTGCAATTCCAGTCGTCCGCCCCCTAGTCGTCTAACTAATCGGACGACTAGAAACTAATCAGCCTAATCGTGTTGTACTCCGTAGTTGAGTCCAGGGTACTAACTAGGAAGACTAATCGCGATTAATTGGACGGCTTGATAACACTGCTAATAGGGGGCCTTAGGTCCTGCTGCGGCTGTGTTATTGTAGAGTACAAAAATTGGGAGTTATGTTGCACGCAATCTTGTTTGTTGGCCATAGAGATTTTCAACAACTGATGTTTGCCACCTATCTGTATTTCAGGGAACTTTATCTGGCCAAAGGCAAGGACAGCCTGTATTTATTTGTAAACTCGAAGTAAGTCTCTGTTTGCATTATCGAACTCCCAAAGATACAGTATCTTGTAAGAAATTATAGCTTCTGGTAGCTTATTTTGTTCCGCAGATCTTGTAAGAAATTATAGCTTCTGGTAGCTTATTTTGTTCCGCAGCATTACTAGCAGAAAGAATGGTTCCTGACATATGGTGACACTTCTATGCTCTTTGTAGATCTGGATGAACAACACTTCTATGCTTGTTCAACTAAATCTTGCGTTATCTTTGACCCATCTTTTTGCTAAGACTGGAGATTATCTAGTTTTGAATAAACTCCTGAATTTGTAATCGTGTTTTCTTAAACTTCAAGTAAAGGACATTTAAACCCTTCGATTAGAAAATGGACTGCATCAATTGCCACCAATACCTATTTTTAGCCATGGTTTGTGATCACCTTCAAAGCTGGAATCTTACTCGTGCAGCTCTTTTGCTTTTTCCTTTTGACATTTCTCACTTTAACAATGTCTTACAGGGTTATAGGAGTGGAACAGCATCTGAAACGTAAGTTTCTGATTTATTGCAATAAACCTTATATTTTCTTGAATCTCTATTTGATTACTGTGTTTGATGTAAGTATTTCTTGTCATTAATTGATGTTATGTTATTGTTGTCCTTGTCTTAAAAGAAATGACTTATACTAGAATATTTCATTTTTGTGTATGTAAAGAGTAATCTACATTAACAATGGAACCCTTTTCTGGTACTTTCGATTTGTGTGTCCAGACTTAGTAGGAAATTGAAATGCGTACTTTCTGTATGCAGACTTGCAGCGGACTGGCCAGAAACTATGCAGATTGTTCGCCTCATAGCCCAGGAGCATATGAACAACAAGTTTGTTTCTCAACTCAATTCTTTTCAATGTCAACTTGTTGCATCATTTTGTAATGTGCTGTGAAACATGTTTACTTGGTCATTCTGCAGACAATATGTTGGCAAGGCCGACTTTCTTGTTTTTCGGACTTTAAATCAGCACGGGTTTCTTGGACAACTACAAGAGAAGAAGCTGGTCAGTGCCTGGTTCTAATTTTTTTAGTAACTTTGTTATTTGGCTGCGGTTCATTTACTGTCGGTTCATACACTTAGTTTTCAGATAGTTACTTTATACAGCTCTAATATCCAATTGGTCCTCGTTTCAGTGTGCTGTGATACAGTTACCATCGCAAACTCTGCTGCTGTCAATGTCTGACAAAGCAGGTCGTTTGATTGGCATGCTCTTCCCTGGGGTAATCTTGATTGTAGTTGAATAAATTAATGTTCCGCATAATTATCTGTATTTACTAAATGCCCTTTTTTCCCAGGACATGGTGGTGTTCAAACCGCAGGTCCCAACTCAGCAGACACCAATGCAGCAGCAGCAGCTACAACAACAGCAACTTCAACAACAACAGTTACAGCAGCAGCAGCTGCAACAACAACACATGCATATGCAGCAGCAAGGCCTCCCACTTCAGCAGTCGCAGATGCAACTTCAGCAACAGCAGCAGCCACAGATGCAACCGATGCAGCAGCAGCCAACACAGATGCAACACCAGCAGCAGCAACCTTCGCAGATGCAGCCGATGCAGCATCAGCAGCCGCAGCCACAGCAGATGCAATCGATGCAGCACCAGCAGCAGATGCAGCACCAGCAGCAGCAGCAGCAGCAGATGCAACCAATGCAGCAACAGCAGCAGATGCAACACATGCAGCATCAACAGCAACAGATGCAGCAAATGCAACAGCAGCAGCAACAGATGCAGCAAATGCAGCCTCAACAGCAGCAGCAACCCCAGATGGTGGGTACAGGAATGGGGCAGCAGTTCATGCAGGGGCAGAATCGGGCAGTGCAGATGATGCAAGGGAAGATTATGCCACAGGGCCCGGGCAGCATGCCTGGGGGAGGCTTCCTACCTTAAAACAGCTCTTGTCAGCAGGCATCAGATGAATTGAATGTTTACACTGACCCGAGTATAAAGATGGTTGTGATGTCAACTTTATTTAACAGTTTTAGATAAATAGTCACTTGTGTAGTGGGAAGTGATGTTTAGTAGTGTAAATCAATAGCACTCATGTAGCTAATAGTACCGTACTGAACTGACCCCAATGGGAGTGGTGCTAAAACTTTTTTTTAAACTGCATCCGATTTTATTGGTAGCCATATAAATTCTGTAGTAAAACTGCCTTGTCAAAACAGAACCTTTCATCAAGAAGACCGGTCCATGTTTTTACTCATAAGCATCGCCAAAATTGGTAAATACCAGGTCTCAATGCATAGGTGCATACCTTCTGGTATCCGTTCAAACAGCTAATAGATATAACAAAGTATTGATGGTATCTGTAACTAATAGATATAACAAAGAATCATTATTTGCATAAAACGGCTATTTAGTCCATTTAAACTATAGTAACGAAGACAATCTGTGTTGTTTAGGTCCTAAAAGGTGAGTTAAATATTTGGACCGTTTAAAACCATTTAAACTGATAAAAATTGTCTAAATAATCTAAACAGAATCGAGCCTATGTGATTAAATAAGCTAAACAACCATTTAATTCACCATTTATTCAATAAGATGATTCCAACTACCATATTTGGAGACCGACTAATTAATATTGTAAGCATGAGAGGGATTTTGTTTTAGGTTAAGCTTCAGCTAAGCAGAAGGGGTTGCGTGTTGGACCCTTGAAGGAGATTTGATGAGCTATTCCTACAAGAAATTAGGTTACGCTTGGGGCTACAGCCCTGGGCCTGAATTTGCCCCTAACCATCATGGTAGTATGTTTTTGTTTGTCCCCTCTGGTGTCAGAGGATCAATGCCGGTCCATGAGTCCGGCATATGTATCTGTTACACTAATTGCAAGCCAAATACCGCTACGAATAGTTAATATGAGCCATAACGCTTTTTTAATTTTTGCATTAACAACGTATATGTTAATCTGCATCAAATGCAGAAGTAACTTTTCAAATGGTAGATCAAGCAGGGAATGCCCTGAATATGGAAAATAAGAAACAAATGTTGCTTTGCATAGGTAAAATGAGGTGTAGTGATTTTTGATGGTTCTGTGACCCTGATGCCCTAGTGCTCGTTGGCTCGTTGCTTTCACTTGGGTTGGACCACACCATGCATTCGGGGGAGTTGTTGAACACAGTTTGTGCAGGTGGTGCGTGAATATGAAGGTATAGTTACAATTCTCTTATGACACGCGTAGCACCAACACGAGGAAGCTCAAAATATGCATATCATTTGCATGGCCTCGATCCTGAAGTGGCAATTTTCCTAAACATGTAAGTAGGTCTGAAAATATTCCAAAGGATGTAAGTAAAACAATGTCAGTTAGATCCCTAGAGCATCATAGGTCTGAAAATTTTTAGGTATACCAATGCACATAGGTAGAGATTAGTTGGCATAATACCAGCAAAGACCAAAAAAAAAGACAAATCAAATTATGGTAAGCATGCAACGTATTACATACTACACATGGTCTGGTCAAGATAGCTGTTAGGGAGGAAGAAGAAAGTGTAACACCCTAAAATTTGCTTCTTTGAAAATAGAGATAAATTGATTCAATCATGTATTTTTGAGCTCATAAAGACTTAGGGAAATAATATTTTTCACTAAATTAAAATTCACCATAGGAGTTAGCAACATGTCTGAGCAAGCATGCCTCTTCATTTGATTTATTGAGATGAGTGTTTTGGAATCTAAAATTTAAAATGAATTCAAACTGATTTTAAAATGATTTTTAAATAGTTTTGAAATAAAAGAAGAAAACTTTCTCCCTCTCTTTCTTTCTGGCCTGAGTGGCAAGCAGCGGCCCACTCCCCCTTTCTTATCACTCGCGGCCCAACTCTTCTCTCCCGGCCCAGCAAGACCAATGGCCGCACGCAAGGCCCAACCCCTCTCTTCTGCTGGCTCCGCCCTTCTCCTGTGCGTTAGCGTTTTAGAACACGAGAGCCCTTCCCCTTTTTGTTTTAGAACCCGCCATCGTTAGCGCTTTTTTTTCTAGAATACGCCATCTGAATTTGAAAATGTATTTCACCTCGGTTTGTTATCAAAATACGTTTTCAGGAAACTACAAAAATGCCACTGATTTTGTATTCCTCATAAAATGCTCATTTTAACTCCGATTTGACCCATTCAAAGTTTGTTAGATTCATATTCACGTAATCTACATGGTGGTAACTTTATTTCACCAGTTTGCAACTTTTTAATTTCATGGTCCTATTTAATTAATTACTTTTTAAAAGAAAATTTTAGAAAATTCATAACTTTTCCGTTTTAGCTCTGATTTTCGTGATCTTTATGCCTGTGTGTTCGTAGCGATGTGTAGAATGATTTTATATACTTTTTACATTGTTTTGCTACTGTTGGTGTACTGTTGTAATTATAGCTTTGTTTGCTTCATGTATGTTTGGCTCCGATTGCTTGTGTGTTGATGATTGGTGATCGAGTATAGACGGTGAGTAGTACTTTGGTGATCAAGACCAGTACCTTGATGATCAGCAGGATCAGCAAGAGCAATTGGATCAAGCCAAGTATAGCTTGGGTTTTCTTTTTGTGACCATGATCTTGTGATTTGATTAATGTTTAAGCAACAAATGATAAAAATGACTTTTTAGCAACTTGAGGACTTATATGTACGTGATCACCCGAGATTTACAGTACAACCATAACGGCTATATGGCTCTGGCTTTAGTCAAGTATGAGTACCTTTTGTAGCTTGTTAGAGGTTATCCGTGTGGCGCAAATGGAGAATAGCAGGCTGTGGATCCCAGTGAGTGGTTGTATCACATAGACTGACTAATGAAACCTAGTGACCCTAACTTGTTAGACAAACCTTTAAAAGACTTCATATTGAACCCTACCGGCTTTCCTTGGTACTGGGCTAAGAGGTCGACGGGCCTCAAGCGAAAGGGTAAATCACGACTCATGAGTAAAGATGTACAACCTATGCAAAGTGTTTAATAAACTGGTATACTAGCCGTGCTCACAGACACGAGTGGCCTTAGAGACATCTACATTAAATATGATGGTTCTTTTGAGTTAACATGCTCATTGTTTACCAATCTATGCTCCACATTATTTATGTTACGTTGATCATGAGTTTGTGGGATCTATCAACCTTGTTGCTATATTTGCGGAGTTTGATATGAACTAACTCTTGCTATTTCCCCCACACCTTAGGACAAGTTTTAGGCTTGTGATCAACCAGTCAGTTTGAATCCTATGGAAGAAGTAAATACCCGTTGTTTGGAGTTTCTTTTCGCTGTTTGGCCCTAAGGTTATCTCTTTTATACTAAGTATGTTATATATTATGCATTGCCTTTTGATATTTCCCCTTATTTGTAGCTATATGTGAGATTTGGCTTCTAAAACTCACATATGGTGTATATTTGGTTTTGTGCTTAAAATTGGCGGTATTACAGAAAGGGTATAAACACCCCTTCCTTTTCTAACTCATAGATAAGTCATGGCTATGGTGGTAGGTGCGGCAATGCTGCATTGCCACAGTACCGCACCAACCAAAAGAGTAAAGGTAGGAAGAATTAGGCATATGCTGGCTTGGCTTGGTTTGAGGATTTTATTAGTGGGTATATGAGCACTTGGTTGCACATTGAAGCTTGTACATTGTGTCCTCATGTAGATTTTCCTATACTCAAATTTCAAATATAAAAGAATTTAAATGCTATTGAGCCCAACATCGTGTCCTTTTGGTAATTAGAGGCTCCACCATTGCATGTAACATCCTCATAAACATTTTACTAGCTTGTTAACTCGATAAATCTCATTAGTTCCCTAATTATGTGGTAATCGTTAGCAAAACACACAATTAGGGCTTCATTGCACTTACACATTTCCACTCATAATTGGCCATCACTCTAATGGCATCTCCATCACGTCTTATAATGCTAGAAAAAGTGACACCACCTTCGCCCAACATTTCTACAAGGGGCTTCACCATTGACTTCGGCATCATCGATACCGCCATCATAGACATTTAGGTGAGGTGCTTCGCCATCAACTTCGGCATCATTGACACCACCTTCACCAACATTTTGATGAGGGGTTCACCATTTACTTCGGCACCATTGACATTGCCTTCACCAACATTTCAGTGAGGGGCTTCATTATCGACACCTCTTTCACCAACACTTTAGCAAGAAGCTTCACCATAGACTTCAACATCATCAACACTATCTTCTCCAACATTATGGTGAAGGTTTGCCATCGACTGTCATCATTGACAAAGACTTTACAAACATTTCAGCGTGGGTTTTCACGATTGACTTTGGCATCATCAATACCACCTACACCACTATTTTGGCAAGTGGCTTTGCCATCAACTTTGGCATAATTCACATCATGTACATCAATATTTCAACGAGGGGCTTTTCCATGATCTTGGACTGTGCCTACGTCAACATTTTTGGCTAAAGGGAATCATCACCAACATCGACTCCTTTGAGTTTGCCATTGCCATCAATCTGAAGGGGAGGGCATTGTCTACAACATATCTAACAACAACCACACTCATGTCATCTACACGAGAACTAGCCAAGAGGTGTTGCTAAGGAGTGCACTGGACAAGCAAACCTTCTGAAGACGCAAGAATTGCTTGGCATCTATGAGTGAAAAGATTGAAGAAATGTCATGATTGTCTAGAACTACATCAACTACTTTGCCTACTTAGAGTACATCAACCATTTCAATGAAGGCTTAATTATGAAGAGAAGTTTTGAAGGCTCAAGGCCATGTGAAGAGGCGAACTACTAAAGGTGAAGTCATGTAGGTTCGAGTGAAGTTCGCTACTAAGGAGATGTTGAAGGAGAAAGCACCTCATGACAATTCTTGTATGTATTAGTGTTTTGTGCGTGCTCTTTTTTTATACCTTTTTCACATGGAGTTTTTGGGATGCAGTTTTAGCAAGGTGCACACATGTAGGTTGCAAAGGGAGATCCTCTTAAGCTTGTAGCTAAGTCTAAGTTGTAAATTGAGTTACATTTAATTGTATTTAGCTATTAGGTCTTGTACTTTTCAGGGGATATCATATGCTACGAACCCCATTGGTATAGAAAGGCTTAATTTGCTAAGGCTGGAGGATTACTTGTGAGTGCTTAAGGCCTATTTATAACTTCAGGGGATTCATTTATACTCCTTAATTACAATCTCCACCATGAGAGAGAATGAATACCTCTACCTCCCCTATACAAGGGATGGGAAAGCAAAGATGACCTTTTGCTATTCCCTCATTTGTTCTCACTTTTCTTTCTTAGAGCATCTCTAGCAGACTATCTAAACCTACTACCTATCCTATATTTAGGTAGTGGTAGCAAAAAAACCCACTCTAGCAAGCTACCTACTTGACTACCTACTTTTGTTGGCTGTTGACGGTCCTTAACAACCATAAAGCAACCCATCAACCAATCATAAAAAGGATCAATACAATATAATATCAACATAGTATAGGGGTTATCTAATAGAATTCCACAGTTTTGTAGAATCTGCGTTCTATAGGGGTGTATCAGGAAATATGGAGGAGATATGAAGAATATCAGGCTAAAAAGAATATTTCTGGTGAAACCAAATGGAGAAGAATCCAGAAGACACGAGAAGTCACGTCAGTGAATGCGGGGCCCACTTGGAATAGAGCCAGGTCGGCTGCGCTGTCCCCTAGGGTGGCTGCCCTAGGTGGGGCCAACCTATTAGCGCCCTTTTGCCTCGATCTTATACTGCCTCCAAGGATTGATCTCCTCCATCTATTCAAGTCGATTTGAACCAAGGCAGCGTTTCACTCCACTGGCCTATCTAAACCGAGCCCCTCCCTCCTAGAGAGAGGCACCAAGTCATTTGATTCAAGTCATCAGAGCTAGAAACCCTAGTCTCCTTGGAGCTCTACCAAATCTAGAACCTAGTTACATAGGATAGTAGTAGAGAGGAGGCACTTCCGCACTCTAGATCTGTTGGGAGCGTTGCTTGGTAATACCTCATAATCTCTCTCTTGTATTACTTTAAATATATATACTTTTGTTTAGACTATAGTTATGACTTTGCTCTACTTGATTATATTCTCAATTATATTGTTCTTTGCCTACTTAGGTTATATGCTTAGTATAGTTGGATTAGTATTATCTTTGTGTATATGTTCATATAGCGCTCGTCTAGATGATCACTGGATGGGTGGTGGGTGCCATGTAGACATGGTGTCTAGATGGTACCTGTGAATACCCACCATGTAGACATGGTGTCTAGATGGTATTTACCTGTGAATGCATCCTATTTGCTAGGCCATGTGGTAGATCGTGGGTGTGACAATAATCCTATTGAGTCCTATGTAGTCTACTCCCCGTATGTAGGACTAGTAGAACGTGGTCGCCTAGGGTTGTCTTGTTATAATCCTAGACCTTCCTAGAGTGATGTTCCTTATGCATAGATATAATAGTGGTCTTTATAATGATTGCTAGAAGTAATTGCACTAACCATAGTATTCATAGACTTATAGTTAGAATAACTTAGGAATATTCCTCTCATCTCTATCTAATGAGACACTATGTGCTTTAGATTGGAGTCCTCTAGGATGCAGTTATTATTATTTATGACTTGGATACATTTATCATATATTATTTATGACATGTGACACCCTTGTTATTGAGTATATGGTTAACTCTCCATCATGTGTGCAAGTGCTGCATTAGGTGTTAATCATATTTCTTAGCCATCCCTTCCCAGTGGTATAAATATAAATCGATAACCTGGTAATACTCTAGGTAAAATGCTACAATGGTATAATTAATCTATGCGCTTGCAGATACATTTCTTTTTATCTTTATATTTCTTTAATCACATGAAATAATAATTTATAAATCCTTAGAACATCTTTAGCTCTATTACTAGGGATGACAACCTTGTTGCTAGCTGGAGGTGTAGGTAGCCAATAGGTGACTAAGTTGAATCCATGTGTTACATTAATAAATACCAACAAACATTTTTAGCGTCATTGCTGAGATAGATTTTAAACTATATTCTTAGTAGCGATGCTAAGAAATGTCAACATTGGCCTAACAAATTGCCCCTCCCACCATATACTTATGTTAGTCCAACAAACTGGACAGCTAAAAATCTGTTCAATTTGTTTCCCCCACCCGTGCATGCCTGATGCCCCGACTCTTTTTGACTCTTCCCTCTGCCGTAGCCAAGAGCTAGGACACCATCATGCCTTCCACCAACGCGATGGGAAGATGACTGGCGCCACCCATGATGTCACCAGAGATCCTTGATTGGCGCCGGCCTTCCTCCGCCTCAACCAGAGCCCTCTGAAAGGTCCTAATATGGCTAGAGGGGTGGGGGTGAATAGCCTGTTTAAAAATTCTACAAAAACACTAGAGCAAGAGGTTAGTAAATAACAAAGCGAAGCTTTTTGCTCTAGCTCTAAAGGGGTGTTTGCAAGCCACCTATCCAACAATTCTAGTTGATATAAGCACTAGGCACACAAGAGCTATGTCACTACTTACACTAGAAAGCTACCTAATGTTTCTATACAAGTAAGAAAGCTACTCTAGTTTGCGGGAATGTAAAAGAGATGGTTTGAACTTTATACCGCCGCGTAGAGGGGATGAACCAATCAATAATATGAAGTCCAATCACTAGGAGAAATCCAATGAACAATCACAAAGGAGACACACAATTTTTCTCTCGAGGTTCACGTGCTTGCCGGCAAGCTACGTCCCCGTTGTGTCGACCAACACTTTGTGGTTCGGTGGCTAAGAGGTGTAGCACGAACCTCGTCCTCACTAGGACACCACAAGAACCTACTCACAAGTGAGGTAACTCAATGACACGAGCACTTTACTAGAGTTACCTTTCGGCTCTCCGTCGGGGAAGGTACAAGACCCCTCACAATCATCGAGAGATGGCCACGAACAATCACCAACTCGTGCCAATCCTCCTCCGCTGCTCCAAGCCGTCTAGGTGGCGGCAACCACCAAGAGTAACAAGAAAACCGCAGCCAAATCGATCCCCAAGTGCCACTAGATGCAATCACTCAAGCAAATGCACTTGGAATCACTCCCAATCTCACAAAGATGTTTAATCTATGAAGGAGATGAGTGGGAGGAGTATGCTTAGGCTCACAAGGATGTCAAGTAGGTTAGAATGCCAAGAGTGAGTGCCCTAAGCCGGCCAACAACTATTTATAGACCCCTCAAACAAATAGAGCCGTTGGCTCTCTCATTGCGTCTAACTCGGGATCACCGGACGCTCTTAAAGGGGCACCGGACGCTCAGCCCTTGCGTCCGGTGCTCCAACGTCAGCCACGTGTCGCCTTTTGAACTTCTCGTGTCAGAGTATAACAGTCACCTGCAGTGCACCGGACGCTGAGCAAGTTAGCACCGGACACGTCCGGTGCACACCGGACTCATGCGTAGAGAGTTCCGCAAACCTGCGGGTCACCAGACGCTAAGCACCGGTAGCGTCCGGTGCTCACCGGACCCATGCGCAGAGAGGGTCGCAAAACGCCAGCACACCGGATGCTAACCACCGGACGCACAGGCTTGCATCCGGTGCCTGTCGTCCGGTGCCTTACCCTAGCTGGGCGAGGCACTGTCTGCACCGGACGCTCAGACGCAGCGTCCGGTGCTCCAGAAGCCAGCGTCCGGTGAGTGTTTTCTCAGCGAGAAACACTCCCGCGACTTCTCCAAATTTCCCACCGGCGCAATAGAAAATATGCACTTCATTTTCTCGAAAAGCGCCGAATCCTGCCTCGCAAGCTCGGTGGGAGGGAGAGAGGAACCCATCCTCTCTCTACTCTTCAAACTCCACCTCCTTCTCAAAGTGTGCCAACACCACAACGTGTGTACCAACAAGTGTGCACGTGTGTTAGCAATTTCACAAACATTTTCTTTGAAGGAGTTAAGTTAGCTCACTAGGTTCTAAATGCATGCACATGAACAATGACACCTAGTGGCACTTGATAACCGCTTTAGCCAAAGAATTCCCCTCTTTATAGTACGGCTATCTATCCTAATTGTGATCACACCCTTTATGGTGTCTTGATCACCAAAACCAAAACCCTAAGCAATACCTTTGCCTTAAACTCCATTGGGTTTTGTTTTTCTCTTTCTTCTTTTCCAAGTTGAGCACTTGATCATCTTGTGGTCATCACCATCATCACCATGATCATCACTTGCTCCATCACTTATCATGTACCAACCTCATTAAGTCTATACACACTTAGTATAGAGGTTAGTACTTGGGTTTCATCAATTATCCAAAACCAAACTAGGGCTTTCACCCTCCTCTATTGCATCTGTAGGGTTACCACACCAAGAAGATGACTAGTGAAGGAGCCTGCACTACCGTCCCCTCCATGCTACTGTAGGATCACTAGAGTGCCTAGAGGGAGAGTGAATAGGCCCATAAAATTTTATCTCAAAAAATGTCAGTCTTGACCATGGCACTACCACTCTGACACCACAACACTATCACACTAAGAGGGCCACATGTGTAGAATAGATTAGCTCAATGTTCAAATCTATCCAACAAAATTTAGATAAGGTAAATTTCTTAGCTTCCTATAGGAGTGAAGATCACAAATCAACAACTAGAGGTGGTTGAAAGTCCACACACAAGTAGATCTAGCTCAAACCCTAGAAAACACCATAATACAAGTGACAAAACAATTTATCCTGTGGTTCAGCTCACCACTAACGCTTGCCTATACCCACGTTGTTGAGGGTTTCGCCACTAAGGCAAAATGTCTATTTCAACCCTACCTAGTTCTCAAGTCAAGAGATGAACTATTGAGATGAGGGGTGATCTACTAGCTGCAAGAGGTGGTTACAAACCACCTGAGGCTACCACAAGTTTGGCAAGCTCACCGGGCGATGCTCTAGCCAGCTAGGAGGAAAGCTCCAAGAGTAATAAACACAACCGTCAGCCAAAACACGAACCAAATGGTCTTAGAGTTTAGGAATCAGTGGATCTGCTCTCTGTTGGCGGTGGATAACGTCAACTTTTATTATAACTTTGGACATGAAGGGATACATGAATACACACTAGTCTAGGGTTTTAACTAACAATTTCCACAAGTTTTGCATGTTCTGTATTTTCTAGGGATTATTCTAGAAAAGCATAAAAGAGGGATTAGAGTGCTTAATTATCACGAAACTTATCCGCGTCGGCAAACATCGTCATCAGGCTCAAGAAACATCTAGAAGACACTCGAAGAAGCGAGACCTGCAGAGGAGAAAAGTTGGGGCCAACCGGCCCCACCTTGGGGCCGGTCAGCGCCCTATTTCACCCGATGGCCACCGCCTTCTGGAGTCTTCCTCCCACGCCTCCTTAGAAGCCAAGCAAAGTATCCCTCCATCGATTTTAAGTCGGTTTGATCCGACGGTGCACACAAGATGAAGACGCAGATCGCTGACGTGGCGGTTCCTTGCCCCCTACTCCACCTCGTCCTATATAAGGATGCCCAAGGCCCCCTCCTTAAGGCATTCTACACTCTGGTGCTTCATATTCTCTACACAAATTAGGGTTAGTAGTGTCCCTCTAGTTCATCTAGTTCTAGTTCTAGTTCATCTAGTTATAATTAGAAGAGGGAGAGGAGAGGAGAGAGCGGAGGAGGAGCCAGATCTGTCGGATCTTCCTCGACATTGTACTTTTGCAGTATCTGGTTCATCATTCAGCAATCTTTAGGTGCCTCAATTACTATTCTAAGTTCTTTATTTACTTAATCTCAGTATTTTAAGTTCATTTATTAGTTTCTCACTTGCATCAAGTGCTCTAGTCTTTGCAACTCTAGAGTAGTAATTAATAGGTTAGGCGTGGTGCTTAGTCTATATATTACCTAGAATTACACCTAGTTCTATGGATAGTTGTGGTAGCTCCAGGTGGTGACAGCCCTGACGGCCGACATATTCCACCATGTTTGGATTGCTGTTGTAGGACCATAGTCAGACCATCCTAGCCCCCTTCTCATCTGTCTATGGCTAACTGCTCTGATGTCCCGAAATAAGTAGACTTTAAAGTCAATTCGATTTATAGATCCATAGAGAAACCTTAGAAACGTCCTCTCTACCCACTAAAAAAAATACTTGACCTTTACTGTTGGACGATCTTGAACCTTAATTAGTACACTTCACGTTCCTTGTGGAAAATCAATACTCTAGAATACTCCCGGACGAAAGCTATATCGGTGTCCGTGGGCTTATGGATTTCTCTGTTTGTGTTTAAAATACCCAACACTCTCTAATCAAGTTTTGGCACCTTTTCTCTCAAGGATTGATGGAGAAATCAATGGAGGAAGAGAGAGAAGAGCTCTAGTTGGTCTACTCATGAAATGAATGTTGGAGAAGAAGCAGTGACCATTGGGGAGAACACGAGAGGGTATAAATACCCCTATTCCCAAATTGTAACTTAAGTGCGCCACTGTTGCACTCACCAAGATGGCTAAAAAGAGGGATTGATTTGCTGGCTATCTTGGTGGAGGTGAAAAGATTCTATGTGTAAAGATAGAGCACTTGGTCACACATTTTTAACCAGATGAGGTGTCGCTCATGATAGTACGGTATGCCTATACTCAATTTCAAAATACAAAAAGAAGTATAAACCTTTTTTGAGTAGGCTGTTGTCCAAGATAGTGATTTGGTGGCTCCTCCTTTCCTTACAACATCCTCTTTACTTAGACTCCCTATATGTCATCCTTATAAAGCTCATTAGTCCTCTAATTAGGGAGTCAACAACACCAAACTCCATAAATAGGCTTGATTGTACTTACAATCTCCTCCTTTTTGATGATGTGTGACAACCTAATTAGAGGTTACAAAAGATAAGAAGTAAATAACTGTGCTTTTCAAGAATATGAATGTAGAGCCCCTAAATGTGTGAATAGAGAAGTGAATTCTTAGTTTGGCATAATAGGCCAAGATTCACACTTTTAGAAAAGTGAAATGGGGCTCTCCCTACATCCATGCCTCCTGTAGGGTACTACACTAGTGTCATGAAAATATATACATGACACAAATGACATTTTATGCACAGAAGGCCTTGCTGTTATAGTTGAGTGCAGCACTGTCGCACTATGAGGGCAACACTACGACACCTAGCTATACCAGCAAGTTAGGCTTAAGCACCACACAGAAACAACATGTCGGTGTTTTCCCCACGGGGGGTCACACCAACGAGTAAACTTGTGTGCATGCTCCCTTTCCCAGATGGTGATGCAAGTAGACACGGAGATTTATCCTGGTTCGGGCAAGAGAAGGCCCTACGTCCAGCAGGGGAGGGAAGTTTGTATTATCTTGCACCTAAGTGCTTGTACAGGGGTGAATACAAGCGTGTATGGAGTATGGGAGTTCTACTACGCGTGTGTGTAGTGTTGTGTCTCTACTCCCGGATCCTTCCTTTTATAGCTCCAAGGAGAGGCCCAGGGTACATGTATAGGTGTCAGAGTAGGGGTCGATAGAAGCATGGAGCGCTAACCTACTCGAGGCCTCCGTACCGACGTGGCCTCGAGCCGTCCCGTCTTAGTAGCCTAGTGATGATTACGCGTGCCCCTGCATTCTGCTCTGCGCGCCGTCTTGGGCTGGTTCAACGGTCGCACGCTTGTACGGTATGGCGGCAGATCCGGCGGAGTGGTTGCGGCGTTGTCAGTCGACATCCGACTCGTCCCCAAGAAGGAACCATGTCTGCTCGAGGGTCAGATGCCGTGCAATGCCCTGATATCCGGAGCGCTAACCTTGGTTGTCTCGAGGGGGTCCTGATTAGACGTTCCATCCCTGTTTCCCGCGTCCTGACACGCCCTGGGTCGTTTGGTGGGGAGGGCTGCAAAAAGAACGACGGGACGGGTGCCTGTTCCCTATCACGCTTCCCGTGACCAGTGTGTTAGGTGGGGAAGCGCCAGGCGCATTAAATGCCCTGGCTCTCATGCGTGTGTCAGGCGGCGGGCGGCGTCCTTGCGCTCGACGCCTCCCGGTTCGCGCGAGCCCGTTTCCGTATTCGACGGTGGCTAGCGCTCGACCCCTGATCGATTCGCTCGACGCCATTTCCGTCTTCGTGGCTGTGGCCGTCGACAACCACGCACATGTATGACCAGGGCATCGAGTTGAGGGCCTCGACCTGCGTACGGGTAATCTCGTTATGTGCGTCAGTGAGGGTACCCCTTACTGATACCCTCGACAGTAGCCCCCGAGTCTCCATTTGAGCGCTGGCGCTCGAGTGGAGGCTTTGTTTTGCGATCGAATTTCCGTGGGGGCGCGCGAGCGACCCCGCGGGGGTAGCCCCCGAGCCCTTGGAGGAGTTTTTGACTCCTTCGAGGGTTATATTGCCTAATTCGCAGAAATGCTATCGACACCAGTGGTGGAAGGTTCTGATTGGCTCGTTTTGCACGGAGGTTTCGACGTACTCTCGATAGAGCGAGCGTCTTCCACCCGAGATTGAGTTCCTAGCGGGTAGTCCAAGTGAGAACCTGTGCCCCGTTCGAGGGGGTCAGCTGTAGCCCGGAGGCGTTCTCATAAAGCAGGGTTGACGTGGTCGGGGATACCGGTCTCATTCGATAGAGTCCGGCGGCTCGATGCCTCCCGTCTGGGGGATTCCTCTCGACTGTCTCGACCCTACCTTGGTCATCGCTAGCGAGCCTTCGAGGCGGGCCTCGATCTTCGACCGCTCGCTGGGGATCCCTGACTCTGGTGCTCGAGATCGGCTGTCGAACCCTTTCGGTGGGCGAGCCATCGACCTCTCGAGACTCTCGTGGGCACATCCCTTGGCTTACAAGGTAAGGAAGGAGTCGTGGTAGTTCGCCTTTTTGCCTGTTGGGCGCGCCTTTTTAGGTGGAGACGTTACGACACTGCGTCGGTGTGGAATTCGGAGCGCCCCACCTGTGAGGGGGAAAGGACTGTTAGATGGCGCATTTATGGGGGGAGTTACCTCATTTCTCGGATCTATCCGTTGGCGGACTGCTGCCTATAAATACGCCGTGGCACCGCCGCCGTTCTTTCTTCCACCTTCCGCCTTCTTGCCCTCGTCCTTTCGTTGCCTTAGCTCTCTTGCTGTCTCACGCGCGCGCGCACCCCCTCGAGCGGTAGCGAATCCCCTGTCCTTCCGGCCAAGATGCCTGTGAGGCTCGTCGCCGCCGACGACTGGCGCCCGTCGTCGATGACGGAGTGCCAGTTGCTAGAGCTTGAGAGAGAGGGACTCTTGCGCCGCCGCACCTCGCTGTCGTCGCCGGAGTGGATTGCGCCGTCGGCGGGCCACAGGGAGCCCCAGCCGCCAGAGGGCTACGTGGTGTCGTTCGCCAAATTCCACCGCCACGGCCTGGGCGCTCCCCCGAGCCGCTTCATGCAGGCACTCTGCCTCCACTATGGGGTGGAGCTCCAGCATTTCTCCCCGAACGCCATCACCGTCGCGACGGTCTTCGCCACGGTGTGCGAGGGCTACCTCGGGTTGATGCCCCACTGGGAGCTGTGGCTCCACCTCTACAGGGGCGACCTTTTCAACACCCCCACCGGAACCACTGGCGTGAGGAAGCACGTGCAGGCCGGTGTTGACGGTCCTTAATGCTCATATTTTAACCATCAATTAATCATGGAAAAGGATCCAAATGCAACCAACACCTAGACTTAGGGTTTTATCTGACATAATTTCATGAGTTTTGGTGTTTGTCTATTTCTACAGGGGGTTATCAGGAAATATGGAGGAAAGGCCCACACGTCGGGTTTACATAGAGATATTAACGTGCCGCGCAATTTTCTATCATCTAGAAGACTCCAGAAGCCACGGGACCGAACGGGAAGGCAATCGGGCTCGGAGGCAGGGCGCCCGCCCTACTCTCCTGGGCGCCCGCCCAGCTACAGTGCCCAATCAGGACACGTTTCGCGGATCATACTCCACCGACCAAATACTTCAAGGAAAACCACACGATCAATGTCGGTTTGATCCGACGGCCCAGAATCATCTGAAAAGACTATATAAGCAAGGCCCCCTGGCCCCTGGAAATCATACCTCTTCTACAGAATCAAAGTTAGGGTTTCAATTCTTCATCCAAGTAAAGAGGATCCCTCTAGTTCTTCTAGTTCTACCTCTAGTTCATCTAGATCTAGTTCTAGTTCATCTAGTTCTAGTTCTAGTTCCTCTAGTTCTAGTTCTAGTTAGTTCTAGTTGTAATCTAGAAAATAGGGAGAGAGAAGAAGAGAGCGGAGGAGGAGCTGGATCTGTCGGATCTTCCTCAACATTATACTTTTGCAGCAACTGGTTCGTTCTTCATCGTTCTCCAGGTTCTTCAATTCATAATCCTGAGTTCTTTCATTACTCTTATTTACATTCAAGTTATTTATTGGATTCCCGCTTGCATCAAGTGCTCTAATCTTTGCAACATTAGAGTAGTAATTAATAGATTAGACGTGGTGTTTAGTCTTGCAATTACCTGGAATTGCACCCAATCCTGCGGATTGTTGTTGTAGCCCTATGGTAGTGACAGCCCTAATGGTCGACGTATTCCACCTCGTTCGGATCGGTGTTTGTAGGACCTAGTCAGAGCTTCCTAGCCCCTTTCTCATCTCTTTCTGTGGTTAGTGTTCTGATGTCCCAAAATAGATAATCTTGAAGTAATTCTTGATTCTTAGATCAAATAGAGAAGTCTCAGGAAACTTCCTCTCTTCCCACCAAAAATAATTATATAGTTATCCTTAGGCGATCTTGGATCTTAATTAGTACACTCACGTTCCCTGTGGAAAATTGATACTCTGGAATACTCCCGGGTGAAAGCTACATCGGTATCCGTGCGCTTGCGGATTTTTCTGTTTGCGTTTAAAATACCCAACAGCCGGGTGCCTCAACCTGGTGCTGAAGACGAAGAAGACGGAGAGGCCGCGCGAGTACATCCCGGTGGGGTTGTCATCGAACCACGCCGGATGGGACTCCCAGTGGTTCTACCTGAGGAACGACGACGGTCTCTTCCCTGCTTACACCGATCGTCTGATTACGGAGCGCCGGACAACTGGACATACGACGTTGTCCAAGAGCACCAGTCGCGTCTCGACCCTCTCCTCGACGCCCTGAAGAAGCTGCGCCTGGAGGGCCTGTCCGCCGCTCTCGTCCTCTCGGCCGTCCATCGTCGGAGGGTCCTCCCACTGATTTCTCGGCCGCTGAGGATGGACGAGATGGGGCCGGGCATTTCGTCCCGGGATCTCGAGGCATGCCGGATGTCCAACGAGGCTCTGGCGGACGATGAAACCGCTGCCCGGGTTAGGGCGGCCATCGCCGGCGACTTTAAGTCGGAGCATGTCAACGGCTTCCCTATGAGGCCCGACGAAGGCTCGATCGACCTGGTATGCTCTTCTCTCGCGCATAGTTCCGATTCGGGATTTCCCTCGATCCATTTTAAGCCTACCTTTGTTCTGGTAGGGACGCATTGATGTCCGGTCTTCGAGGCCCCCTGTGAAGGAGGACGAGGTCGACCGCGACCGACGGCGCCAGTCCGCCGAGAAGCTGAAGTCCGCCAAGGACTCTGCAAAGAAAGGGGAGAAAAAGAAGAACCTCGACCGGCAAGCATTAGAGGCGCGTCGAGCTAAATCCAGGCAGAGGGGGAGCCTGAGGAAGAATCCCCCAGCGACGACGATGATGATGACGAGGACAGCGACGACTCTGAGGGGATGGCGTCACGCCTCGACCGGATCCTCGAGGGTCCACCTCGAGGCGATGTCAATGCCCCCCGGACGGAAACTCCAAAGGAGGGTCCGGGCGGATCTTCCCGCCCTCGGGCCGACATCCCTCCTGCGCCCATGGCTGGTCAGGTCGCGCCGCGCCCTCCCCCGGCGCCCAGGGGGGCGGCCATGCTAGGCACAAGGCGACGGGGCCACTGACTTGCGGTCGCGCCGCGGCCTCCGAGAAAGGAGAGGCCGTCCCCAGGAGCACCAGTCCCGGTGCCCGTCAATCGGGAGTTGCTGCGCCAAGGCCAGCACCTGTCCTCGAGGGGCCTGGAGCCTTGACGCGGGGTGGCTCGAGGCCCACTGGTCGGGGCGCCGGGAGGCGAGCTGTTCTCCCTGTGGGGTAAGCTTCTTCGACATTGTGACTTTTGTTTTCCTGTTCCTCTGCATTTTCTCATATGCCGATTTTACTCACGCTCATCCCTTTCTTTTCTCAGGCTAAAGCAGACACTCGAGCAGGCCCAGCCTTCAATGGCGAAAAGGCTCAAAGCGGGAGCAGTCTCCAAAGAGCCAGGTTTGTAGCTTACTTCTGGTCTTGTGACGTTCTTGTGTTGGTCATTATAGTCACCGGCCTTTATTCTTTGTTTTGCAGGCTCCTCCGACTCTCAACCTTCGGCCAACGCCGAGAGTGCTCTGCCTCGTCCCGAGCCTACCCCGTTGCCGTCGACGCGTGGCGAGGCACCCCAAACTCAGGTGTAAGAAGGAGCCCCCGAGCCTCCTCGATTGGGGGTCGAGGCGGACCCCATCACCATCAGCGACACGTCTGGCGGTAACGAGGCGTCTGGGGATGCCCGCCCTATGGAGGAGGAGGCGTCGACCTCCCTCATCGCGGGATGGACTCCCTGGCCCGTTGGCCTTCGAGCCCTCGAGGAGCAGAAGAAGAAAGAGGAGGAGGAGGAGCGGGAGCGCGGGGCAACGCGGCAGCCGCAGGAGCAGCAGCAGCAACAGCAGCAGCAGCAGCAGCAGGAGGAACAGCAGCAGCAAATGCTCGAGGGGCAGCAGCAGCAGCATCATGGGGGCCAAGAAGAGGGACCGCTCGAGCCCCCGCCTCAAGGTCTGCCCCAACCAGCACCACCGGCGCCGCAAGAGCCCGGTGAGTAGGAAGAAGATTTGCCGGTGTACGGCCCTCCAACGCCAGCGTGGCTCTTTCCGGGGGCGCCCGCCACGATCCGGGCAGAGCCGGGGCGAGCGGACGGTGTGGCGGCTCTTGCCTGCATGATGCGCACCCCCGCCGACCCCGAGTCCGAGATCAGGAGGACGATCTACGGCATGGACGGGATCGCCCCAGGGTTCCTCTGGGAGCGTCGTGCGTGGGAGGAACGCTTTCCCTCTGAGGAGGATGAGATCGAGACGTCGGGGAGTAAGGACGGTACCTGGAAGACGGTGGACGACGACGGGCGGTTCCCAAGCCTCGTCGACCTGTTCTTGCGCCATGGGGGCTCCCTCGAGACCGTCGAGGACCTTATCCGCGGCGTCAAGGCGCGGGCTGACCGGGAGATGGAGAACTGGTGCCCCGATCGGATCCGCATCCGGGCTTCCACCGATCCGTCCGAGCCCAACATCTTCCTGGATGATAGGAAGGAGGCGGAGAAATGGCAACACGTCGAGGAGCTCCGCCTTTGGATGAAGCACGTGGTGGGGCTCATGTCGGACGTCATCAACAACGGGCTCGGGCCGGCCGATTTTGTAAGTATTTTTCGGTCCTTAATTCTCATAGATCCTTTGGTTTCGTGTTCTAACCGTTCGACCCCCGGCTCGCAGGACAAGAAAGAGACCTCCCGTATCAAGTCGAGCTTCATTCACGCCACAAGAGGAGGCTGGGAGCAGCTCCCCGTCCTCAAGGACCAACTCCTCGAGTCGCAGGAAAAGCTCCTTAAGGCCTATAAAGACCTTATAGCGCTCGAGGAGGAGAAGAAGGCGAAGGAGGCTACCTTGGTTGAGGCTCGAGAGGCTTCAAGGAAGGCGGAGGAGGAGATGACGCTGCTGCGGGAGCGGGCTCTGACGGTCGAGGAGGCCGCGTCCAAAGCCCGGGAGGAGGCTCTGTCCTACAAGAATGTCATTGCCGATCTGGACAAGGAGAAGGGCCTTCTCAAGACCGACCTGGACTCCCTCCGAGAATCCTTCCAAAAGATGAAGGTGGCGTATGTGGACAGCGAGGTCGCCAGGGGTGCCGCAGAGGACGTAAAGAAGAAGGCCCTCTAAGATCTCGAGGCGGAGCGGGCTCGATCCCGCAGGCTCTCTGACGACGTCGAACGTCTGAAGGGAGAGCTGTTGGAGAAGAGTGGGGCCATTGCTCAGGCTGGCAAGGCAATCGAGGATCTCCGCGTTGCCAACACTGAGCTAGCACGCTCCCACAAAGAGATCGAGAGGGCCAACACCAGACTAGTCGGCGAGAACACGGCCCTGGAGGAGAGTGTCCGCGGTACGTTTCCTTTGTCGGATTTCTTTTTCGAGGTGTTCTTGGTTTTTCCTAAAGCTTCTTATATTGGCATTTACAGGGCTTAAGGACGAACTCTTAGCTGCCCAAGTCGAGGCCCGTAGTGCTAAGGCCCAGCTCGAGGCGGAGGTTGCTTTGAACCATCGAGTGCGGACGGCGATAAGCGACCTCTCGACCTCTTGGGAGATCGAGCCTATGGACGAGTCGAAGGAGGACGCTCGAGGCGACGCACTGGTCGACCAGCTGTGCTACTTAGGCGCGATGCTGCGAGATCAGGTGTGGGATGCCCTCCACATCGGGGTGAAGCGGGCGATGGCGGTTGTCTGCTCGGGCTTCTCCTATGACATGGAGGTGGTGTCCCATGGCTTCGTCACCGACATCTCTAAGACCGATGCGGAGAACGAAGAGAGGCTCCACGCCTTGATCGACGACGCGGAGGCTCCTGTAGAGAGAGGCTGGCTAAGCTATTTGAGCCTGAGGTGCTTCCTCCTGAGACTAGCTCGGGCGCAGGCGACGGTGGTGCGGATCGTGCTGAAGACTAAGGCCTGCGAGCCTGCTTTGGGTGCCTGGGGCCCCTTGTACAGTACTCTTATTACCTTGTTTTTTAAGTGATACAGTGTCTTTAAGTATTTGTTAAATGTTTATCTGTCTTTCTACTCGAGGCTCTTTTATTTCCCTTTGCGCCTATGTTTGTATTCCTTGTTCGATCTTTCGTTAAAAACAGCCTCGATCACCTCAAGGGTGGGGAAGCGAGTAGAGTTTCCATAGCCCGGGGGCGTAGGAGTTCTCAGGCTCATTGTCCCTCGGCCCTCAAGGGGCTCGAGGCGCCTCAACTACTCGAACATGCAAGGTTTACTAAGTAAGGAAGAGAGAATTTCTTGGCTTTTTCGACACTTGGGGGGGGGTCGCCCCCCTGGTAGCCCCCGAGGGGGTATCGACTATGATGGGTCATAGTTGATACCCCCTTCTAACGTCAGGATTTGTGAGAAAGTAAATCGCTCGAGGGAAAGGCTTCATTTATTCATGCACTCATTTACAAAGCCTCGATACAAAACGTACGCAGGAACACAAAGCTTTGAAATTCTAGGGGTAGAATCGACGTAGCTGTTCGATGTTCCACGCGTTGGTGAAGATCGCCCCCTTTTCGTCCGCGAGCTTGTATGTCCCTGGCTTCAAGACCTCGGCCACCACGTATGGGCCCTCCCAAGGTGGAGTTAGCTTGTGGCGTCCTTGGTTGCTCTGCCGCCGTCGTAGGACAAGGTCACCCACGTTTAAGTCCCTCTTGCGCACGTGCTTGTCGTGGTAACGTTGAAGTTTCTGCTGATATCTGGCGGAGTTAAGAAGGGCCATGTCTCGAGCCTCCTTGAGTTGGTCGACCGCGTTTTCTTGAGTCTCCTTATTTGATTGCTCGTTGTACGCTTTGAGTCGAGGGGACCCATACTCGAGGTCTGTGGGGAGGACAGCCTCAGAGCCGTAGACCATGAAGAATGGGGTGTATTTTGTCGCCCTGCTTGGTGTTGTCCTTAGGCTCCATAGGACTGAGGAAAGCTCCTCGACCCACTTCTTGCCGAATTTCTTCAAGCGATTGTAGATTCTTGGCTTGAGTCCTTGCAAAATCATGATGTTGGCACGCTCGACCTGGCCGTTAGTTCGAGGGTGGGCTACTGCTGACCAGTTCACACAGATGTGATGCTGATCGCAGAAGTCCAAGAACTTTTTGCCGGTGAACTGGGTGCCGTTGTCGGTGATGATGACGTTGGGAATCCCAAACCGGTGGATGATGTCGGTGAAGAAAAGGACGGCCTGCTCGGAGCGGATGTTGGTGATGGGTCGAGCCTCGATCCACTTGGAGAATTTGTCGATGGCCACCAGCAAGTGGGTGTACCCTCCTTTCGCCTTTTGTAGGGGCCCCACTAAGTCGAGCCCCCACACTGCAAATGGCCATGTAATGAGGATCATCTGAAGAGCGTGGGCGGGCAGATGCGTCTGTTTGGCGTAGAACTGGCACCCATGACATGAGCGTACGAGCTCGATGGCATCTGCTACGGCCGTTGGCCAGTAGAAGCCTTGTCGGAAGGCGTTCCCTACGAGGGTCCGTGGAGCAGCGTGGTGGCCGCAAGCCCCCGAGTGTAGGTCCTTGAGGAGTTTCCGTCCTTCTTCCACGGTGATGCAACGCTGCAAGACCCCCGTCGGGCTTCGTCGATATAGCTCATTGTCTTCGCCATAAATCACATATGACTTGGCCCGTCGAGCGATACGGCGGGCCTCAGATCGATCTTCTGGTAGCTCGCAACGGATTAGGCAGTCGAGGAACGGTGTGCGCTAGTCGCACGGTCGACCGGGCCGCTGTTCTACCTCCATCACCTCAGCTGCCATCAATAGTGCGTCGACGGTGTCGGTTGGCTGGGTAGGAGCGGCATCGACGCCAGCCCCCGAGCCCAAGTCGACGGATGGCTTGTGAAGATCTCTCGAGAACGCGTCAGGTGGTACCGTGCCTCGGGACGACGCGATTTTGGCGAGTTCGTCGGCTGCCTCGTTGTAGCGTCGGGCGACATGGATGAGTTCGAGGCCATGGAATTTGTCCTCGAGTCAACGAACTTCTTTGCAGTACGCCTCCATTTTCGGGTCGTGGCAGCTTGAAGTCTTCATCACTTGGTCGATGACGAGTTGGGAGTCGCCTCGAACGTCGAGGCGTCGGACCCCTAGCTCGATGGCGATCTTGAGACCGTTGACGAGGGCCTCGTATTCTGCGACATTGTTGGATGCGGCAAAGTGAATCCTGATGACGTACCTCATATGGACGCCCAAGGGCGAGATGAACAGCAGGCCGGCCCCGGCCCCCGTCTTCATGAGTGACCCGTCGAAATACATCGTCCACAGCTCTGACTGGACCTGAGTCGGGGGAAGCTGGGAGTCTGTCCATTCCGCGACGAAGTCCACCAAAGCTTGTGATTTGATGGCCTTGCGAGGCGCATAAGTGAGAGTCTCACTCATGAGCTCGACCGACCATTTAGCTATTCTTCCCGTGGCTTCCTTACTCTGGATTATCTCACCTAGGGGGAAAGACGAGACCACCGTGATAGGGTGGCCGAGGAAGTAGTGCTGCAGCTTACGGCGGGCGAGGATTACGGCATAGATCCGCTTCTAGATTTGCGGGTAACGTGCCTTAGTCTCCGAGAGCACCTCGCTGACGAAATAGACTGGCCTCTAGACTGGCAACGCATGCCCCTCCTCCTGCCTTTCGACCACCACCGCTGCACTGACAACCTGGGTCATCGAGGCAACGTAAAGGAGCAGTGGTTCCGCAGGTTGAGGTGGGACTAGGACTGGTGCTGAGGTTAGTGTTTTCTTTAGATTTTCGAGGGCCTCCTCGGCCTCTGGGGTCCAAGAAAAACGCTCGACTTTCTTCAGAAGTCGATACAGCGGTAAAGCCTTTTCTCCTAATCTCGAGATGAAACGGCTCAACGCCGCTAGGCATCCCGTGACTCTCTGCACACCCATGATGTCTCGGATCGGCCCCATTCTTGTGATGGCCGAGACTTTCTCGGGGTTGGCCTCGATGCCGCGCTGGGAAACAATGTAGCCCAAGAGCATGCCTCGAGGCACACCGAAAACGCATTTCTCGGGATTGAGCTTGATCTGGTTGGCGCGTAAGCAGCTAAAAGCGATCTCGAGGTCCTGGATCAGGTCTCCTTGCCGCTTTGATTTGACGACTATGTCGTCGACATAGGCCTTGGCCGTCGACCCTATATGCTTGCCAAATACGTGGAGCATGCAGCGTTGGTACGTGGCTCCCGCGTTTCGAAGCCCAAACGGCATGGTTACATAGCAATACATCCCGAAAGGTGTGATGAAAGAGGTCGCGAGCTGGTCGGACTCTTTCATTTTTATTTGATGGTAACCAGAATATGCATCAAGAAAAGAAAGGGTTTCACATCCCGCAGTAGAATCAACAATTTGATCAATACGTGGTAATGGAAAGGGAACTTTTGGACATGCTTTATTTAAACTCGTATAATCGACACACATCCTCATTTTCCCATTCTTTTTCTTAACTAGTACAGGGTTTGCTAACCAGTCGGGATGGTGAACTCCTTGATGAATCTGGCCGACAAAAGCTTGTGGACCTCCTCGCCAATGATCTTGCGCTTCTCCTTGTCGAATCGACGCAACCGTTGCTTCACTGGCTTGGAACCGGCTCGAATCTCCAAGGAGTGCTCGGCGACTTCCCTCGGTATGCCTGGCATGTCCGAGGGACTCCATGCAAACATGTCGGCGTTCGCACGGAGAAAGTCGACGAGCACAGCTTCCTATTTGGGGTCGAGGTCGGCGCTGATCGTCAGCACCTTGCCGTCGGAGTTGTTGGGGTCGAGTGGGATCTTCTTGGTTCCCTCCGTCGGCTCGAAGCTGCCCGCGTGGCATTTGGGCTATGGAGCCTCAGCGGCCAGGGCCTCGAGTTTCATGACGAGCTCGGTGGAGTTCTCGACCGCCTCCCCATACTCGACGCACTCGACGTCGCACTCGTAAGCGTGCTTGAAGGAGGAGCTGACGGTGATGACGCCTTTGGGACCGGGCATCTTCAGCTTCAAGTAGGTGTAGTTGGGTATAGCCATGAATTTGGCGTAGCCCGGGCGCCTGGTGATGGCGTGGTACGTGCCCCGAAACCCGACCACCTCAAAGGTGAGGGTCTCCTTCCTGAAGTTGGCCGCCGTGCCAAAGCAGACCGGTAGGTCGATTCGACCTACTGGCAGTGCCTTTTTCCCCGGCACAACGCCGTGGAAACCACCGGCGCTTGGTTGAAGCCGTCCCCTGTCGATGCCGAGGAGGTCGAGGGTCTCAAGGTAGATGATGTTAAGGCTGCTGCCTTCGTCCATTAGCACCTTCGAGAGCCGAGTGTTGACGATGATGGGGTCGACGACGAGCGGGTAGACGCCTGGGGCAACCACCTTGTCGGGGTGGTCCTCTCGGTCGAAGGTGATGGGTGTGCTCGACCAACTGAGGTACTGGGGCACCGCCATTCTTGCCGCGAAGACCTCACGACGTTCCCTCTTGCGCTGCCTTGCAGTCAACTGCGTCGAGGGCCCACCATAGATCATGTAGCAGTCGTGGACGGCAGGGAAACCATCGTTGTCCTTGTCGCCCTCCTTGTCACCGCCCTTCTCCTTCTTGGGGTCGTCGCGCGCGTCCTTTCTGAACCCCAGGCCGTCGAAATGCTTTTTCAGCATACGACAGTCCTTGAGCTTGTGGTTGGCTCCTCCTTTATGGTAAGGGCATGGTTCCTCTAGCATCTTATCAAAGATACCTCCATCTGGGGGGCCTCGAGGCTTCTTCCGCTCCATGGCGGCGATGAGGTCATCGTCGAAGTTCTCCTGCTTGAACTGCCGCACTTTCTGCTTCTTCTTGTTCTTCTTGAGCCCTCGACTGGGGGTCCCGTCTTCATCGGCAGGTTACTTGCCTTTCCTTCCTTCACAACTGAAGAAGGCGCCGACTGCCTCCTCTCCTGCTGCGTAGTTTGCCACTATGTCCATGAGCTCATTGACAGTCTGAGGTCGATTACGACCCAATTCCCGCACCAAGTCTCGACTGGTGGTACCAGAGACAAATGCCAGGATGACGTCGTGGTCGGGGATATGTGGCAGCTCGGTGCGCTGTTTTGAGAAGCGTCGAGCATACTCTCGAAGAGTTTCTCCCGACTTCTGTTTGCATTTGCTGAGGTCCCACAAGTTCCCGGGCCGTATGTAGGTCCCTTTGAAATTACCCTCGAAGACTTTAACCAAATCAACCCAGTCATGGATCTGATTTGCTGGAAGTTCCTCGAGCCACCGACGGGTGGTGTCGGAGAGGAAGAGTGGTAGCTGTCTGATGATGGCTCGATCGTCTCCTCGAGCGCCTCCTAGCTGACAGGCCAGCCTAAAATCGGCCAGCCACAACTCTGGTTTGGTCTCACCATTGTATTTCATGATGCTGGTCGGGGGTCGGAATGGACTGGGCAGGGGCGTGCTGCGGATTGCCCTGCTGAACACCCGTGGGCCTGGTGGCTCGGGGACCATCCGGTCCTCGTCGCTGTCGTACCTCCCACCGCGATGTGCACTGTAACCGCGCTCTTCTGCATCCCCATACCGACGGCGTCGATTCTCTTCGATGTCATTCCGCGCGTCGTGTCGACGCTGATTGTCGACAGGGAGGATGAGAGTGGTCTTTCTTCCTCAAGGGGGAGGCTGTTGATGGACCGACACCTCCTTTTCGTTTTGGGGCGGCTCATCACGCTTTTCAGTGGCGGCTCCTCGTCGTCGAGAAGCCGAGCTTTCGGCTTGTTGAACCGCCGCTACCTGGAGCAGAGTCTGCACCTCGTCTCGAATGCGTCGAGCTTGGGAGTTCGATGGCTCGGGCATGTTGCGTAGCAGCATTGTTGCTGCCACTACGTTCTGGCCTGCTCGAGGGAAGCGGCTGACGGGTTGCTCTGGCTCCGCGTCTCCGACGATTTGCCGGTGTACCTCTTGAGCTCGCCTACGGACACTTCCGCCGGGCGGGTAAGGCAAGTCTTGTTCGAGGATTTGCTCGAGCAGGACGAGGCGCTCACGGTCTTCGTCGAGCTTTGTCTTGAGCTCTCGTAGCTGCGCAAGCTGCGCAGCCCTATCTTCCTGTGGAAGTGGGTCGACCTGTCCGTCGTCCCCAGGCGTCCTGGGGTCTTCCCTTGCTGCAGGGGCTCGACCACCCGCAGCTGCGTCCTGTGTCTCGTCGGTAGTTTCTACTGCCCCGTCGATGTGATAGCATTCCCTAGTAGGGTCGTAGCTATCGGTCTCGGAGTCGGAGTCCGGCTTGGCGGCGTAGAAACATCCACGTCCCTCCTCCAATAGCCGTTGCCTGAGCGAAGTAATCATGTATCGCCCAGGGCCTAGGCGACGGAGGCCTCGTACATGGGAGAGATCCGACAGCTCGGACGTCGGCTGCTGTGCTTCAGGGTTACGCGGGAGAACCATTGGTCTCTCCACGTATGTCTGGGCACTTGGGCATATCGCTCTGGCGAGCGACGCCGCGGCGTTGTCCAATCCGAATGGCAGTGCCCTTCTTGGACTGATCAACCCGTGTGGAAGCAACCTGGCAGCGGGTGTGTCACCTCTTGTCGTCGTGTGACGCTGAACCGGCATGTCCACGGTTCCGGCACGCGGGGCTGCCGACTCCTGTGTCACCTCCTGCCTGGCACGAACTGCTGGTCGTGATGAGGCAAAGGGGCGACGATGATGCTGTCCACGCCTCTTCTTGGGCGGGGAGGCGTGGTGGCTGTTGACGGTCCTTAAGTATCAAATTTAATTATCAAATAAATAAAGAAAAAGATCCAAATGAAATCAACATCTAGACTTAGGGTTTTATCTGACAGAATTCCACGAGTTTTGGTGTTTGTCTATTTCTGCAGGGGGTTATCAGGAAATACGGAAGAAAGGCCCACACGTCGGGATTACATAGAGATATTAACGTGCCGCGCAATTATCTTACATCTAGAAGACTCCAGAAGCCACGAGACCGAAGCGGAGGCGAAACGGGGCCAGAGGCAGGGCGCCCGCCCTGTTCTCCTGGGCGCCCGCCCACCTCCTGAGTCCAATCAGGACTCTGCTTCGTGGGAGATCTCCACCGACCTAAAGGATGAATCTAAACCATACAATCTAAGTCGGTTTGATCCAACGGCCCATATTCACTTGAAGGAACTATAAAACCAGACCCCCTGGCCCCTGGAGGAGAGAGCCTCTCAACCCTAATTCATTATTCCTCAAGGGAGAAGAAGCCTCTGATCAAGATTAGAGCCACCACATCAGTTAGATATCTAGATTAGCATAGCTACATATGATTAGAACTAGAAGGAGTCAATCTTCGATTGGTTTCCGGATCTGTCAGGAGGATTCTTGGTAATTCTCTAATTGTGCTTCTAATTACTTTCTAATTATCTTTGTTCTTCAATATTATGAATATGACTTTGTTCTACTTCAATATATTGCTTATGACTTTGCTCTACTTGCTTATATTCAAGATTATATTGTTCTTAGTTTATCATAGTTATGTACTTGGCTTAGTTAGATTCGATCTATATACATGCTTAGGATCATATAGCGTTTATCCATCAGATCCATGGGTAAATGATAGATATTGTGTAGGTGTGGTGCTTATACCGTATTTATCTGCGATTGTACCCAATATGCCAGATCGTGGGGTGGTTCGTGATAGTGACAGCTTCATTGATTCTTATATAGTCCCCCTCTCGTGTATTGGGCTGGCAGAGCAACATTATTACAGGGGAGTGATTGCTATGTTTCTCATATTCCTTGCTAATATCACTATGCATGGGCGTAGTCTTGTCTCACAATGATTGCTAAGTATGCTTGCACTAACTATGATAATGCTAGACTATATAGTTGAGAATAACTTAGAGAATATTCTTGTAGTTCGTTCTAATACCATGCTAATGACTTTCTAGAGTATCTAATTGAGGTGCTTATCATATTTATTATGTGGCTAGATCAGATTAGTTATCCTTGTCACTATTATTATTTCATATATCTTTTATGTGACACTTATCCCTGTATGAAGAGTTAGATATAATGTTCTCAATTATACATGCAATGGTAGATGCTCAATCTCATATTCTATTCTGTAATCAATAGTGATGACTGTTAATCCCTTCCCAGTGGTAAAAATATAAATAACGATACCTGGAATACTTCCCGGTTAAAATGCTACATCGGTATTAATCTGTGCACTTGCAGATCCCATTCATTATTTATTTAGAAGAGCAATTGCATATTTCAATACCGCGTCTCTTATATCATGCTGGGGATGACAACTTGGCTTAAGTGGTGTAAGGGATAGGTTTGACATTTTTGGCACCGTTACTAGATTTAGAGAACTTAGTCTACTTTTGGTAATGATGTTAAGAATACCCAACAAGCATTTTTGGCGCCGTTGCCGGGGAAGGTTGATTACTAATTAAGAATTGAATAAAAGATTTTGAGTTATCATTCGCATCACTAATATGATTGAGCTTATCTATTCTCTCATACAGTTTTACCCCGATATTTTTCTATTTTATCTTATGCAGGGGAATGTATGAATAGAAGACATCTTCCAGGAAATTTTGTTGACAATCCCGAAGCATTATTCAAGAAGACGAGAGCCAAGCTCAAGAAGAGATCATCAACACTTCAGCAAGAAGCTTCATCCAATCAAGAAGATCACCAGAACTTGTCTTCAGAGTTCGAAGCCATGGCGAACAAATCAATCCGCGAGTTCTCAGCTCCCACTACGGACAACATCCGCACTGGACCTGCTGCAGAGATCGACGGCAACTTTGAGCTCAAGCCTGGACTTATCAACATGGTGCAATCCAACCAGTTCTGTGGGAAGGCACACGAAGATGCTAGTGCTCATTTACAACACTTCCTGGAGATTTGCAACACATTCACCATATCAGGAGTTTCCAAAGATGCTATACTACTTCGCCTCTTCCCATTCTCACTGTTAGGAAGAGCGAAGCAGTGGTTTTACGCTACAAAGGAGAAGAATACTACGTGGGCACTCTGCTCAACAAACTTCCTGGCTAAGTTCTTTCCCATGGGCAAGACCAATGCTCTCCGTGGGAAGATTACAAGTTTTCAGCAACAAAATGATGAATCTGTTCCAGAAGCATGGGAGCGCTTTCAAGACTACATCCTAGAATGTCCCCATCATGGAATGGAGAGTTGGCTATTGATGCAGACATTTTATCATGGACTCAGCAACAGTGCCCGAGAAACCATGGATGCTGCAGCTGGAGGAGCATTCTTATCACTTACTATACCACAAGCCACAGCTCTTGTGGAGAAGATGGCGTCCAACCAAAGCTGGAATGAAGAGAGGACCCAGACACGCAAGAGAGGTGGAGGTATGCATCAGCTGAAGGAGGTAGACATGTTGTCTGCAAAGCTAGACCTGCTTATGAAGAAGCTCGATAATAGAGCTGGAGACAAGAAAGAAGTTATGCACATCTACGACTCTCACATGACTTGTGAGGAGTGTGGAGACACTGGACACTCAGGCAACCACTGCCCTGAGATGCTTGAGGATGTGAACTACATCAACAACAACAACTACTACTACAACCGTCCTCAACAAAATCAAGGTTGGAATCAACAGAGGCCTAACTACCCAGGTAATTATCAAGGTAACAATTCTTACAATAATGCTAATAATTTTTCACCTTTGAGATATTTAGTGTCTAATCAAGGAAAGCTAATGGATAACATATCTAAGAAATTGGCATCTAATGATAAAATGCTAGAAAATAAAAATAATAGAATGGATAATTTCTCTACTGCCATCAAGAATCAAATTAGCTTTAATAAAATGATTGAATCTCAGTTAAATCAAATAGCTGCTGCTGTTCCTACTACTAACCCCGGTATACCATCACAACCGGAAGGATTAGAATCTGCAAATCTTGTAGACATGTTTAATGCAGGTAATAATTGGAGTAACCCCGTCACTGAATTCTCTACTGACCTTCTGCCGGTCAAGAGAGGCGATCCAGGACGCCCCATCATCCCGATCTCTATCGGCATGGTGGATGTCCCAGAAGCACTCTGTGACTTTGGCTCCAGCGTCAACATTATACCCAGGGTACTCTATAAAAAATTATTTACATATCCTTTATTAGAAACAACCATGTGTTTGCAGTTTGCAGATCAGACGATAACTTTTCCAAAAGGAATATTGAAGAACCTTTGGTGTCCGAGTTGGTACCTTGTATGCTCTAGCAGACTTCGTAGTAGTAGAGACCGGAAATGATGAGAGGGCACCTATCATCTTAGGGAGGCCATTCTTGAACACCACGGGAGCTATCATCTACGCTAGTGCTGCCAAGATCAGTTTCTACGTCAAAGGGAGGAAGGAGACATTTTTCTTCAAGAACAAGACTACACAAATTCCAGATCAATCCAGATGTAAATCAAGGAAGAGGACCAACAGGAGGAACAGGAACAAGCAAGTGTGGACCGAGTCAGCTAAGATGGTCACTGTAATTCATGGAGGCCAAGATCACCAACTTAAGTCACCGCTTTTGATTAAGAAGGACGACCCAGGAATGCCAAGCATTTACTGCTCCATAAATGGATACAACTTCTACAAGACATTTTTGACACCGGATCGGGCGTCAACATCATGGCCACAGTCACCTATCGGCTCTTGTTCGGAACCATGCCCCTAAGACCAACATACATTCAGCTCCAGATGGCAGATCAGACATTTCGAGAAGTTAAAGGAACAGTAACTGATGTCCCAGTCAAAATAGACGATCACTTTGTCTACACAGACTTTCAAGTTATTGACATGGGAGAAGATGAATACGATCCACCCATCATCCTTGGAAGACCGTTCCTCAGCACCGTTAAAGCAATTATCTACATTGGAACCGGAGAAGTCCATATGCACTTCCCCTCAGAGAAGGTACGCCGTTACTTTACTGACCCTAACTATATCGTTGAAGAATCTAAGCAGGTAAGGAAAAGACGCAACCGCAACCAGAGGAGGCAGATCATCAGGGACGGATGGGCAGACTATGAAGGAGAAGTTATAAGGTTGTTGACACCGTTTCTAGGCACATGTCTAGGATGGCAGGATAAGATGGCAGTACGATGTTTACAAAGTGGGTTGCCGATGAGGATGGTTGCCGATGAGGGAGAAGTTGAACGTGACTAAGTCCACAGGCAGTAATATGGTGCCGATGGCTAGATAAGGGAGTCTGCCGATGACTATGGCAAAAGGTCTGCCGATGATGCAAAGAGAGAGTCCGGAAGCTGCCGGTCGAGGAGTTTCGGTTTGTCACGAGGGATAGTTTTGTTATTTCCTTAATTATTTGCATCGTTTTGTATACGGATTCCGTGTAATTGGGAATTCCAATTCTAATCGTGTCTGGTTGTAGCTCTTTGAGCAGGGTATAAATATAGACCCTAGGGCTTTGTAATGAGCTATCTATCAATCAATCAAACACACGTTTTTACTCATATCCCAGTATTTACTTTTCGACGACTTCGTCATACTTTTTCCTTTTGTTACGAGTTCTTAGGAATTCGTCGACTTAAGCTCGGCGTGTTCTCAAGTTCCGTGTGAGTACCTCTTAGCCGTGACATCCGGGCGCATCGCTGTTGTCAGGACTAAAGTATTCGAGTTATCACCTTTGCCGATAGCAAGGTCAAATCGGCTGGCACGCCTTAACGTTTGAATCGGGTATTAGCCCTTTGTGTTTGCAGACCAGTTTTGCATCAACACATCTTTTGGCACGCTCGGTGGGACAGGATTCAAGATCAAGATCAACATGTCGATCTCTGACCTCGATCAAGAGAACGTCATCCCCGTGACGGAGGCCAACCTCAAGGATGAGCAGAAGCAAGCTATTGCCCAAGCCATGGAAGAGTTCAAGCAGCAATGCCTGAGGTCTTTCAGCATAAACAGGAGCGGCGAAGTGGTCCAGAAAGATGCACTGCCGGCACCACGGCAGGTTACTTTTGACGCCAATCCTGGCAAGCTTCAAGATATGGTTGACAATGCCATCAATCGAGCGTTAATTAACCAAGCTGGTGTACTATCTAACACGGTTTTCAATGCTGTGGCAAGAACTTTCAAGGAAGGACAAATTCCACCAGATTATGTGGGCCCCTCCCATCATCAGCCAACGGCACCAGAGGTCACGGCTCCATCGGCTGCCTTGACGACTGCAAGTGCACAATCTGCCGTCCCTCCAAGTACATCGGGGACTACTGGTGCACTATCTATGCCGATGACAACCAACCCACCAATTTCAGTTGGGCAGCATAAACTGACAACAGATATGTTGGCATCGGCAATGTCAGGGTTGACTCTTCCTCCCAACTGGTGGGGTTACGGTATGCCTCCAGAGTTGACACCGGGAACATCACAAATAACTGACATGAGGGGCAAAACTCCTATGACATCGGCACTTACCAATGCGCCGGTGAACCAGAGTCCTCGGTATACCACAACTACGACTGCAAGGCCTCACACTGGAAATCCTCAAGATTCAATGTTCCAGATGCCCAACGCATCGGCAGAGTCAATGCTGATGCAACAGAGGTCTATGGCCCAGTCGGGGTATGTCAATTCAACGACGGTACCCAATTACCAATCATCGGCAGCACCTATGCCGATGAACGCTAATAATGGATGGCTTGGACAGCAAGCCTTTCCACAATCGCCCCAGCAGAGTTACCAGAATACAGGGTTCCAGCAAGGGCAGGTCTATCCCGGGTTCCAAGGTCAGGGGATTCCCAACCAGCCAATGAATTTTGAACAGCAACTCGGAGGACAGCCAATCGGTGGACAGCAGTTTGGTGGTCCGCAGATTGGAGGACAGGTGATCAATACAATGTTCCGTGCAGATCACGTCCCGAACAGACACGTGGAGGTTCGCCACCAAGTACCAGATCCGCAGCCGCCTCATCGGCAAGATGCCGATGTATATTGGGCCGATAAGATTGCTGAAGTAATGAGGGAACAATTTGGGATAAAACCCAAAGTCAACACTTATTCTTATCGGACACCGTATCCTCCCGCGTATGATTTGATCCCGCTTCCACATCGGTACAAGGTACCGGATTTTACAAAGTTTTCCGGGCAGGACGACACGTCAACCATGGAGCATGTCAACAGGTTCATCATTCAATGTGGAGAGGCTGGTAACAGGGACGAATTGAGGGTTCGTCTATTTTCATCATCATTGTCTGGATCGGCCTTTACTTGGTTCATATCATTACCTCCCAACTCAGTAATTACTTGGGCCGATCTAGAGAAGCAATTCCACAAATATTTCTTCTCGGGGGTTCATGAGAAGAAGATCACCGACTTGGTCAAGTTGAGGCAACGTAATGATGAGTCGGTTGAGGGTTTTGTGCAGAGGATACGAGATGTCAAGAATAAATGCTATAGCTTGGTTCTGGATGATCGGCAGCTAGCCGATTTGGCTTTCCAGGGTTTGTTGCCACATATCAGGGATAAGTATGCCTCTCAGGAGTTCGAAAGTTTAAGTCATTTGGTGCAGAGGATTTCTGACCAAGACATCAAGCCTTTCGAGCCTAAAAGAGCATGGAGTAGGAAAGTGTCATTTGTCGATGAAGCAACAAGCTCAGATTCTGATGAAGAACCAGTAATCGGCTTGGCAGAGTGGGTAAAAAACAAGAAGCCGATGTCTTGTCCTTTTGGGCAGAAGGAACCAGAGAAGTTTGCTTTTGACACCGCTAAGGCCGATAGGATATTTGACTTTCTACTTCAGGAAGGTCAGATCAAACTGTCACCCAACCATGTGATCCCATCGGCAGAAGATTTGAAGAGGATGAGATATTGCAAGTGGCATAATGCAACTTCCCATGACACCAACGAGTGCAAAGTATTCAGACAGCAGCTGCAATCGGCTATAGAGTCAGGGAGAATCAAGTTTGACAGTTCCAAAGCCCAGAAGCCGATGAAGATAGACCAACATCCTTTCCCGACAAACATGTTGGATGCTAAGGGGAAGGCTAAGGTCTTAACATCGGAGACAGCTGAGAAGAGTGCATCGGTAGATCCTCAGCATCAAGTTACTACTGCCGATGCAAGAAGTAAGGGCTTGGTCCAGGAAGGAACTAGCTCAGGAAGGCCTCCTCGATCTGGTATCGTCATAACTCATAAAAGGCCTCGAGAGAAATGGCAACAACGGGAAGATCGGTATCGGCGCCAGCAGGAAGATTATCGACGGGAAGAAGAAAGACGCTGACAGGAGTGGAATCGGCACAGGGATCATTGGAATTGTCCATTCTTCATCCATTGTTGGGAGAAAAATATCAAGCTTCCTACTGTCAGAGACTGCCCTGAGTGCAACGGTTATGATCGGTACGATAGGATCGATCGGCATTATCATGATGATGAACGGCGATTTAATGGGCCGATCAGAGGAAGGGTGTCAGTTCATGACCGGCTGGGGGGCAGATTTAGTGGGCACGACAGACTTAGTGACCGTGTCCAGTATTTTCCCAGGAACCAAGAAGAGCTCGAGGAAATGGCTGATGCGCGGGTTCCCGATGAATTCATATTTTGCAGAGATGCTAACACGCATCGTATGGAGTCAAGGGAGAACCGACGCCCGACGGTAAGGCAAAGGTCACTTCCTCCATGGTGCCCTGGAGGATTAACCAAGACACAGAAAAGGAGATTGCAACGTGAAAGGCAAGAAGAGCTAAACAAGGGAGAGAACTCTGGAAGTCGGCAGCCGTCAGACACTAAGAGGGAAGGTCCATCGGCAGGCGTCAACATGGTCTTCATGTTGCCGATGGAGTTTCTTGCACCAGCCAGTGATGATGAGTTGGAATTTTCTGACCAGATAGCTCAGTTGGCTCTGGATCCGATGACTGCTATCTTTGAGAAACCTGCCGATGACGAGAGGCAGCATCTTAAAGCTCTGTTCCTCAAAGGAAGGGTTGATGGGCAGCCAATGACCAAGATCCTAGTTGATGGTGGAGCTGCTATTAATATTATGCCGTATGCAGTATATCGGAAGCTTGGGAAAGGGGATCAAATTTGACCAAGACCGATATGATGCTCAAAGACTTTGAAGGAAACGTGTCTCCAGTCAAGGGGGCGATATGTGCAGAGTTGACCATCGGCAGCAAAACCTTGCCGACAACTTTTTTCGTGATCAGCGGAAAAGGTGCTTACAACTTATTATTGGGAAGAGATTGGATTCATGCCAATTGTTGTATCCCATCTACAATGCATCAATGCTTGGTTCAGTGAGTAGGTGACAAGATTGAGATTGTCCCAGGAGATTCTTCTTACGTTATCGCATCGGCAGAAGCGGATACTTACAAAAGAACCAGGTGCATTTCAGGAGAAGTGTGGGAGAAAGATTTTCTCAAAGTTGCCGATTATGAGATTCCACCGATCCAAGCAGTCGGTTCTGACGACGGTTTTTAATGGATAGATTCGCCGATGATGGAAAATTAGGCCAGGGATTCACATCGGCCGATGATTTGGTAGAAGTAGATATAGGTAGTGGTGATAAGCCTAGGCCTACTTTTATTAGTGCTAAATTAGATCCTGAGAGTAAGCAACAATTGACTAGTTTGTTAAAGGAATATAAAGATTGCTTTGCCTGGGATTATACCGAGATGCCTGGTTTAGACCGATCAATTGTTGAACATCGGTTACCCATCAAGTCTGGATTTCGGCCGCATCAGCAACCAGCCCGCCGATGTAATCCTAACGTTCTACCTGATATTAAGGCCGAAATCACCAAACTTATTTAAGCTAAGTTTATTCGGCAGTGTCGGTATGCCGAGTGGATTTCCAATGTTGTTCCGGTTTACAAGAAGAACGGGAAGCTTCGGGTGTGCATTGATTTCAGGAATCTCAACAAAGCTACGCCGATGGATGGATACCCAATGCCTGTCGCCGATCTACTGGTTGATGCTGCGGCTGGTCATCAGGTCATCAGCTTCATGGATGGTAATGCAGGTTACAATCAAATATTCATGGCGGAGGAGGATATTCCAAAAACCGCATTCAGGTGTCCTGGTCATGTTGGGCTATTTGAATGGATAGTCATGACTTTTGGGTTGAAGAATGCTGGTGCTACTTATCAAAGGGCTATGAATTTTATATTTCATGAGTTCATCGGCAAACTCGTGGAGATTTATATTGATGATGTGGTGGTTAAGTCCGGAGATTTCTCAAAGCATCTTGCCGATTTACAAAAAGTGTTAGAGTGCACAAGGAAGCATGGATTGAAGATGAATCCCAACAAGTGTGCATTTGGTGTATCGGCAGGGCAGTTTCTTGGTTTCATGGTACACCAGAGGGGTATTGAAATTAGTCGAAGATCTATTGATGCCATCAATAAAATAGTGGCCCCTACCAACAAAACCGAGCTCCAATCCTTGATCGGCAAGGTAAATTTTATCAGGAGATTTATATCGAATTTGTCTGGTAGGATTCGTGCTTTCAGTCCTCTTCTTAAATTGAAAGCCGATCAAGAGTTTATTTGGGGAGAAGAACAGCAGTTGGCTCTGGATGAAATCAAGAAGTATCTAGTAAATCCTCCAGTTCTAGTTCCACCTCAACAAGGGAAGCCCTTCAGATTATATTTGTCTACCGATGGATCGGTTATCGGTTCAGCTTTAGTTCAAGAATTTGAAGGGAAAGAAAGGGTAATTTATTATTTGAGTAGGAGGTTGATTGATGCTGAAACTAGGTATTCGGCCATTGAGAAACTATGCTTATGCTTATATTTTTCATGTATCAAGCTGAGACATTACCTGTTATTGGCCGAATGCACTGTTGTTTGCAAAGATGACGTGGTCCGATACATGCTATCTATGCCGATTATGAGTGGTAGGATCGGTAAATGGATTTTAGCGCTGTCGGAGTTCGATTTGCGTTACGAATCGGCTAAGGCAGTCAAAGGGCAGATTATGGCCGATTTTGTGACTCAGCATTGCGGTCTAGTGGAAACCTTGGAAATTGTACCCTGGACGCTCTTCTTTGATGGATCTACCTGTGACCGGGGGACAGGAATCGGCATTGTATTAGTTTCCCCTAAGGGGAGGAAGTATGAGTTTTCCTTGCCGATTGTTGCCACATCAACAAATAATCAGGCTGAGTATCAAGCTCTGATCAAGGGATTGGAGTTGTTAAGAGAAGTTCGTGCTGATGCTGTTGAAATATTCGGGGATTCTATGTTGGTTATAAATCAATTGGCCGGAAGCTATGAATGCCGAAGTGAAGTTCTCATAACTTATTTCGAGAGAAGTATGCAACTGTTAAAGGAATTCAAGGATTTCCGATTGGAGCATGTTCCCCGATTGCATAATGAAGACGCTAATCGGTTAGCTCAGCATGCCTCGGGATATCAGCCAATGATTAATGCGACATCCGCAGTCGGTGCCGGTGATTGGAGGAAAGAAATTATTGATTATCTAAAAGATCCATCCAAAAAAGTTGAAAGACGGGTTCGATTTCAAGCAACCAAGTATGTGCTCCTTGAAAATGAATTGTATTATTGAACTATCGACGGAATTCTTCTCCGATGCTTGGGTGATGATGAAGCTAGAAGTTTGATGGGGGAAATCCATGAAGGAGTGTGTGGAGCGCATCAGTCAGCTTTTAAGATGAAGTGGATGATTCGAAGGAATGGATATTTTTGGCCAACCATACTTGAAGATTGTTTTAAATATTTCAAGGGATGTCAAGGTTGTCAAAAGTTTGGTAATATCCAGAGAGCACCCGCATCGGCTATGAATCCTATAATAAAGCCTTGGCCGTTCCGGGGATGGGCCATCGATCTGATCGGCCAGATTTATCCACCATCTAGCAAAGGGCATAAGTTCATTCTAGTTGCCACTGACTATTTCACTAAGTGGGTTGAAGCTATTCCTTTGAAGAAAGTCACATCGGCCAATATGATTGATTTTGTGAAGGAGCATATTATTTACCGATTTGGGATTCCCCAAACGATTACTACCGATCAGGGCACCATGTTCACATCGGGGGAGTTCGATGAATTCGCAATCGGTATGGGAATTAAAGTGTTGAATTCTTCTCCTTATTATGCTCAAGCCAATGGGTAGGCCGAAGCGTCTAACAAAGGAATTATCAAGCTTATTAAACGAAAGATTGAAGAAAATCCTAGGCGGTGGCATACATTATTAAATGAAGCATTGTGGTCTTATCGGATGGCTTGTCATGGATCGACCAAGGTATCACCCTATCAATTGGTGTATGGACATGATGCAGTGTTGCCTTGGGAAATTAAGGCTGGATCTAGGCGATTATCTTTTCAAGATCAATTAACTTCCGACGATTATACCACTTTGATGACCGATGAATTGGATGATCTAGCAGGGCATCGGTTAAAAGCTTTAATGAGTATAGAAGAAAATAAGAAGAGAGTTGCTAGATGGTATGATAAGAAAGTGAAGGCTAAAGAGTTTGCCGATGGGGATTTGGTATGGAAATTAATTTTACCAATTGGGACCAAAAGTTCGAAGTTTGGAAAGTGGTCTCCTAATTGGGAGGGTCCTTATCGGATAAGTCGATCGGCTCCTGGTAATGCCTACATTCTAGAAACCCTCGAAGGAGTTGAATTTCCCAGAGCATTAAACGGCAAATATTTAAAGAAGTACTACCCCAGTATATGGGTCGATGCATAGAAGTTTAGGTGCCGATAACACTCCTATCGGCTGGATCCAAATGCTTGGGGACAAGACTTGATGTTTCAAAAGTTTAGGTGCCGATAACAGTCCTATCGGCTAGACTAAAAGCTGAGGAAGCAGGAAAGCGCAGATACAATGCCGATGGAAACTCTATGTGTTAAGCAGCGTCTGGATTGCCGATATAGCGCGTAGCCGAATTTGGTTGGCTGCTTCTATCTCCTTGATGTCATCATCGGCAGAACCTTCTATCGGCTTCAGCTTCTTCTTCAGTTGAAGTGCCTTGCGACCATGAGCATTTCGCTCGTGCTCAAGAAGCCTGATGGTCTCTGGCAATTGGCTCTCTTCCTGTTGGGCTTGGGACAGAGCGTTCTCTACTTCCTTGAGCTCCGCCAACAGGGATTCTTTTCTTGCCGATAGATCGGATATCTTCTGCTTCAGCGCGTCTCCAGAAGATCTCAGGATACCGATGTTCTTGTGCTTCTCATCGGTCAAAAGCTTCTCTTTCCTCATTTCATCGGAGAGTTGAGTCTGAGCGGCTCTATCGGCAAGCCGCCGAGAAGCTCTTTGGTACTGCAGCTGGCGACTCTCCAGATGAGCGGCTTGGAACAGGATTTCTTCAACATCGGCTGGGATTTGGCCTCTGAGAGTTCTGAACAGGGTCTTGGTAGGGTCGGAATCATCAACCAATTGCGCTGTGTCCTGGTGAAGGAGAGCTGACAATTCTTCCAGCCTGACCCTGACCTCTGCCGATGTGATGCCGACCGTCTGAGAAGAGCTTGCTTCTTCACCTTCTTCTTCAGAGAGATCGATGGCGAAGGAGAACAGGCTATCGGGAGAATCTTGTTCCTGGGAGGGGAAGCAAAATTAGCTCATACTCAGAGAATCGGCAAATAGTGCTAACGGTAAACGGCGACTTACTTGCTTCAAGGCGATCTCTTGTCTTTGACTGAGAAGTGCTGACGGAGCTGCAGGCTGATCGGCCAAAGATGCCGATGGAGCTACAGGTTGATCGGCTGAGATTGCCGATGGAACGATATCAACTGAAAGAAGACAAAAGGAGTTATGAGACTAAATAAGAATAAGTTCATCGGTAGCGATATTGTTAAAGTATGTTACCTGGAGGAGGGACAACGGTTGTCTGAATCGGGAGAACTGCCGATGGTATAACTGGACCCACCGGGCCAGTTGTTTGTTCACCCGTGTCAGCTGATGTATCTTCTGTTTGAGATCCTTCCTGTTGGGGTTCTTCTATCTGTGGTGCTTCCTGCATAGGTGGGGGAGATGGTGCTTGCTGTGGCTGGGCTTCTGGAGAAGGAGAAGACTCCACCGGAATTGGAGATACCGGAGGAGGAGGGGGAGTTGCTACCTTCTGGCTCTTTGTTCCAGTCTTAGCACCCGTGGTGCCCTTTCTCTTGGGTTGGCTAGACTGAGGGGCATCGGTACTCTCACACCTGGCTTTCGCCGATGCGCCGGTTTGCTGCAATAATGAACAAGAGTTTATAAGCATAAATATAGCCGATATAAAGATAATCAGCATAAAGGAAAAGATTTGACAAATTGCCTTGAAAGCCCGCGCAAGAGTGGGAGCAGCAACCGTTGGTGATGTCTGGGTTCTTCTGGTGGTGACTTTCCTGAGGCGTACACCCCGATGCACGATGGAAGCTAGAGTGGGAGCATTGTGGCCGATTGAGGAAATCGGGCCTGATGGAAACAAGTCGATCGGCCTGCCACTCCTGCTAACCAATGGAGGAATATTGTCAACCTGCAAAAGGAATACAAGGGTAAGCTGCCGATGGAGGTAATATTGAGAAAATGAAACGTTGGTTTGAGTTACTTACAGTGTCATCGGGAACTTCGTATTCGGAGTCAATCATGCCGCGGTATGAAAGTGCCGATCTGCAGAATAGATGCTCTTTCCATTCTGCCCACCATAACTTGTATGCCTGAGTGATAAAAGCAGCCGGAACCCATTCTGACACATCTACATCTATATCGGCGTTTGGTGGTAGTTGGGCTGCTCGAGTCCACTCAAGAAGGTTGTTGATAGTTTCTCTGGGTTTTATCACATCGGCATAAGGAAGTGCAATCGGCAACTGGCCGAAAGCTAACTGGCGAGCTAATGCCGATGGATTATAAAATTCGTAAGTTTGAGGGGAGGTTTTTGTGCTACCAAAGAAATTCACTGGAATGATTCTGGGAGTCACAATTGCCATCATCACCTCATTGTCTCTGTCGAGAGCTTCATCAAATGGATTGAAGGTCAGAGGGAGCATGCTATCTGGGTCATCATAAGCCAACCATGGTCGTTCGTCTCTGGTCAAACCCTCATACAGAGTCTGGAAGAATCGGCCGATCTGATCTGGATTACCCCCTGAACCAGGCAGAACTATGACAGCTTCGCCAAAGTTCAAGGGGGCGCGTGTTGCCGATTCCTCTTCACCCAATACATGGTTTTCAGCTATATCTCTTGGGAAACGCTATGTGAACAGGTTGAAGTTGAGACGCTTGTGCAGATGCAGATTGAGCCACATGTTGACAAACCACCAGGGGCCTCCCAAGTTGCCAATGGATTGGCCGAGCAGAAGTTTCTGGGCTACTTGATGGAGAAGGTGGTAAGCAGCGCCAAGCAGGTATCGGCCGAGAGGGAATCGGCCACCGTTAGCCAGTCTTTCTGCTGCCGATAGGTAGACAGAAGTCGGTCCTGCCGATCGACCACAGAATACAAACTTGTCCAGCCACATGTTCAGAAAGGTGGTTTGTTCCTTTATGGTGACAGATCCTTTCCCACGGTACTTCTGAATGTACCCCGACCAACCGCCGATAGCGCGAGTCTCCACTTTGGCACTAGGGGCAGTATCAAAAAAGTGGGTGCTATCGGCAGAAGATATATCTAGACCAGTAAGCATGGCTACATCGGCAAGAGTAGGAGAAGCAGGGCCGTGGCCAAAGGCAAAAGCATTGAGGGTGTCTGACCAAAAGTAGGATGCAGCTATCAGCAATGACTCGTTCCTATGCATATCGGCAATGGACAATCTAATGCATTGGGCTAGATTCCTTTCACCCCACTGAACTTCATTAGAGTTGCTGACCCTCAAGAACCAGTCTTTCCACCCTACAGTTGGGCTGGGCCAAGAGCGGAAGGTGTCCTTCCACAGATCTAAGGAAAAATTTTCGGCTCTGAAGGGGATCCTGTTGGTTTCTGCGTTGATAAGGTCAGTTGGATCTGGGTCCCCTAGAGGGCCGAGGCATTGAAGGTGTGGCTGATCGGTGGGGATGACAATTTTGTTGGACAATTCCTAGTGATTTTGGGCGTAAAAAGAAATACAAAGAGGAAAGAAAAGGAAGATGTTCAGTAAAATGAATTGCGAGTGAACAGGGATATGAAGAAAAATACAGAAGACGGGGTGGAGATTTGACCTCAGGGACGACGAACCCGACGGCCATCTTGCTGCGAAGGAAGCGTGTGAAGGCGCCAGAGTTGGAGAAGAGGGGTACTTGTCGGAGACCTTAGGAGTTTTTGGTGGCGCCGCCGCTGGAAAAGTAAAGTTGGGTAGTAGAATGGTGTGATGGGGAAGGAGTACCCAAGAAGGAACTATTTATAGGACAAAATGGGCAAGGGCAAATCCGACTTATCTCTTTGCCGCATCCGAGAAATCCGAGGGTACTCAGGTGGATATGGTAACTGTTCGCACGGTAATCCAGGGATTGTGCAGGTGATTTGACAAGAAGCGGTCATTATCTGAAGATATTTTACTGTGCGAGATCTCCTGGTCGGTCCATCGGCGATATTCTATAACGGTCATATTGCCGATGGGCGGATAGAGGGGAAGTAACCGTTTGTGCGAATATCCTGGTCAGAACATCGGCAGATCTTTGTAACGGTATTGTTGCCGATGTACGACTGAGAGAAATGCCCGTTTAGGAAGTTGGGGATTTCGAGGAATCGGCGGAGGAATAGGATCAGAGTTGTTCAGATTGAGGTTGTCGGTTACCAAGTTAGGAGCATTGATTGCGGGAGAAGGCATCATTACTGCAGAGAATTTCGGAGCATTAATAGTTTTATACTCCGAAACTGGGGGGCATGTGTTGACACCGTTTCTAGGCACGTGTCTAGGATGGCAGGATAAGATGGCAGTACGATGTTTACAAAGTGGGTTGCCGATGAGGATGGTTGCCGATGAGGGAGAAGTTGAACGTGACTAAGTCCACAGGCAGTAATATGGTGCCGATGGCTAGATAAGGGAGTCTGCCGATGACTATGGCAAAAGGTCTGCCGATGATGCAAAGAGAGAGTCCGGAAGCTGCCGGTCGAGCAGTTTCGGTTTGTCACGAGGGATAGTTTTGTTATTTCCTTAATTATTTGCATCGTTTTGTATACGGATTCCGTGTAATTGGGAATTCGAATTCTAATCGTATCTGGTTGTAGCTCTTTGAGCAGGGTATAAATATAGACCCTAGGGCTTTGTAATGAGCTATCTATCAATCAATCAAACACACGTTTTTACTCATATCCCAGTATTTACTTTTCGACGACTTCGTCATACTTTTTCCTTTTGTTACGAGTTCTTAGGAATTCGTCGACTTAAGCTCGGCGTGTTCTCAAGTTCCGTGTGAGTACCTCTTAGCCGTGACATCCGGGCGCATCGCTGTTGTCAGGACTAAAGTATTCGAGTTATCACCTTTGCCGATAGCAAGGTCAAATCGGCTGGCACGCCTTAACGTTTGAATCGGGTATTAGCCCTTTGTGTTTGCAGACCAGTTTTGCATCAACAAAGGTCAGAAGACGTAGAGTTTAAACAGAATTATCCAGAGGAGACAGAAGCACCAAGTCAGGTGTGGAAAATGAAGATAACTATACATGAAGAGGAGGCGCTACCGGAAGTACCGACTACGCCACCCAACGAACCTCAGGACGATTGAAAAAATGAAGAGTCCCGTTCGGAGGACTTAAAAACACCGAACGCCTTGCCAAGAGGTAAACTTGGTAGTTATCCTTTCCCTTTCAATTATGTCAACTAGTTTACTTAGTTAATTATCTTCATACTATCTTAAAAAGAAAATAAAAAAGTGAAAAAAATAATAAGCCCATGTGAGTATGCAAATGGCATAAAACCCATAAGTACATTCACTGTTGTGGCATAAAAATAAAATAAATTTTTTTTCTGCTTTATAAAATGAAAATATAAAAACAAGGAGTAATGATTATTAAGGAGTCTCAACATGATAAAGGCTAGATATTTATGCTAACACTTAATCAGTTCCACAAGCTTTGTTGTCTATTTGAGCTCCACAGAATTTAAGAATCAAGAAGACTAGCAGACGGAGGACATTCTAATCGCTGTCAGAATGCTGCTGACTTTCAAATACACCTCTGCCACCTGCTAGCTACATCAAGAGAAATTACGTCAAAATTCAGCTTGGGGGAGAGCACCCCCATTTATCCCGATAAGTATTTCTATCTATCTATCTTTATACTTATATTATTTTAGAATATTAAAATACATAAACTATGAAAAACCAAATAAAGATTTTATGCTTATATATATATATGTCTTTTGCTTAGTGTGTTTAATAAGTAAATAAAGTGGCTATGCTAATCTGTATCTAAATAAAACTCAAGCATGGATACGATGAATAGTTGCTCTGCCTAATTTGCACATTTTAAGTTCTCTCTCAAGTTTAGATATAACTCTTATAATTTAAATCTTGCCCTAGACCTAAACTTGTGGGATGAAAACTTGATCTGAAATCTAAGTTGTTAACGGATACGATATGGGAAGGTTGAGCTGCTGTTTATCTGTTCTTAGAGATGCTAGAATTCTGGAGAATTTTATCTTTGAAAATCTTTAAAATGTTGCATGATGAGTTCCTGTATGATGAGAGTTTAAATTCCTACCACAGCCATATATACATGCTTGCTAGACTTTGAGCCACACATTTACTATTTACTGCTTATGAGCATTGAGTGTGGTCAAGCTGTGTAGACCCTTAGGAGCTTGTCATGTGGTTAAATCAAGATTTCACTTGCACGTTCACTCATATATGCTACTTCTACTCCGGAAGTACCATCCACATATATCCATCCATTTCCATCTCCAGAATCACCCAAAAATATTCTACTCCTAATCCGGGAGAGAATAGCCAAAAATATTTTCGTTTTCCCTTGTGAAATAAATGCTCAAGTTATCTTGTTACTACCACTTGCTATATTATCTCAAGAGATGAGTGCTCTAAAAAAAAAGAAGATACGAGGAAATAAAAAGGAGCAAGTGCTCGGAACCTCGAAAGAAAAGAAAAAGTGAGACGCGAGGTAAAAATGGACAAGTGTCCGACAGTAGAATTAGGGGTACAAGATACCCACCTGAGAGAAAAGAAAAATGAAGAGCATCTCATTCTCCTCATAAAATTTCAAAAAGCAAGGATGGTATGTATCCCCTCAAAGAGCAAAGTAGAATTAGACTTCCACCATTGTTATCACCATCATCACCATACACCATTCATTCGCCACACATGCACATCTTGATTAAACTTATTGGCTTGTTTCTTTGGATCCATGGTTTGACTATGCAATAAATGTATTGTGAGTATGTATACTTTATCTCCCACCTATGAGCTCTAGATATTAAAGCCTTATTAGAGTAGGGTGAGAGAGAGAAGACAATGTCACTATGCTTTATACCACAAATACTACATATCTTGAGAGAAGGCATATACCATTACTGCCTTGGTAAGGATCCAGAAATACCACAAAAGAGAGATCTGAGAGAATCATACAAGGAATCTCTGAGTTTTATTTGAAAATCTGCAAAAACCCCAGAGCTATAGCTGATCAAGAATAAGAGACATGGCACTTGACTAGACTGTTCTATCTTTTAACCTCTTAAGACAGAAGTGACGGTTACAAGTCCCATGGTGAAGGTAAAGTAAGTAAGTTTTAAGTCTTGACAGTTTACTCTAACTCAGGGATGAGGTCCTTTTTAAAAAGCATGTGTACCGTCAAATTTTAAAAATATTGCAACAACTTATGATCCATAGCTGAGTCTATCCTTACTCAGGGACGAGCAAGAGGTAAGCTTGGGGGAGTTTGTTGACGGTCCTTAAGTATCAAATTTAATTATCAAATAAATAAAGAAAAGGATCCAAATGAAATCAACATCTAGACTTAGGGTTTTATCTGACAGAATTCCACGAGTTTTGGTGTTTGTCTATTTCTGCAGGGGGTTATCAGGAAATACGGAAGAAAGGCCCACACGTCGGGATTACATAGAGATATTAACGTGCCGCGCAATTATCTTACATCTAGAAGACTCCAGAAGCCACGAGACCGAAGTGGAGGCGAAACGGGGCCACAGGCAGGGCGCCCGCCCACCTCCTGAGTCCAATCAAGACTCTGCTTCGCGGGAGATCTCCACCGACCTAAAGGATGAATCTAAACCATACAATCTAAGTCGGTTTGATCCAACGGTCCATATTCACTTGAAGGGACTATAAAACCAGACCCCCTGGCCCCTGGAGGAGAGAGCCTCTCAACCCTAATTCATTATTTCTCAAGGGAGAAGAAGCCTCTGATCAAGATTAGAGCCACCACATCAATTAGATATCTAGATTAGCATAGCTACATAGGATTAGAACTAGAAGGAGTCAATCTTCGATTGGTTTCCGGATCTGTCAGGAGGATTCTTGGTAATTCTCTAATTGTGCTTCTAATTACTTTCTAATTATCTTTGTTCTTCAATATTATGAATATGACTTTGTTCTACTTCAATATATTGCTTATGACTTTGCTCTACTTGCTTATATTCAAGATTATATTGTTCTTAGTTTATCATAGTTATGTACTTGGCTTAGTTAGATTCGATCTATATACATGCTTAGGATCGTATAGCGTTTATCCATCGGATCCATGGGTAAATGATAGATATTGTGTAGGCGTGGTGCTTATACCATATTTATCTGCGATTGTACCCAATATGCCAGATCGTGGGGTGGTTCGTGATAGTGACAACTTCATTGATTCTTATATAGTCCCCCTCTCGTGTATTGGGCTGGCAGAGCAACATTATTACAGGGGAGTGATTGCTATGTTTCTCATATTCCTTGCTAATATCACTATGCATGGGCGTAGTCTTGTCTCACAATGATTGCTAAGTATGCTTGCACTAACTATGATAATGCTAGACTATATAGTTGAGAATAACTTAGGGAATATTCTTGTAGTTCGTTCTAATACCATGCTAATGACTTTCTAGAGTATCTAATTGAGGTGCTTATCATATTTATTATGTGGCTAGATCAGATTAGTTATCCTTGTCACTATTATTATTTCATATATCTTTTATGTGACACTTATCCCTGTATGAAGAGTTAGATATAATGTTCTCAATTATACATGCAATGGTAGATGCTCAATCTCATATTCTATTCTGTAATCAATAGTGATGATTGTTAATCCCTTCCCAGTGGTAAAAATATAAATAACGATACCTGGAATACTTCCCGGTTAAAATGCTACATCGGTATTAATCTGTGCGCTTGCAGATCCCATTCATTATTTATTTAGAAGAGCAATTGCATATTTCAATACCGCGTCTCTTATATCATGCTGGGGATGACAACTTGGCTTAAGTGGTGTAAGGGATAGGTTTGGCATTTTTGGCACCGTTACTAGATTTAGAGAACTTAGTCTACTTTTGGTAATGATGTTAAGAATACCCAACAGTGGCGAGGGCGTCTCGGGGCCCTCAACCGTGCTGGCGCAATGCAGGCTCCTTCTGGTCCTTTGATCGAGAGTAAGATCATGTCATAGCCGGAGCCAGTTGACATGAACTCAAGACTCCCAAACCAAATCACTGTGGAGCGCGGAAATGGCGAAGCGAGAGTGGCCATGTGGAAAGGAGTGGGAAATCGGTGAAAAACATGCAGGACCCCTACCTGGCGCGCCAACTGTCGGTGTTTTCCCCACGGGGGGTCACACCAATGAGTAAACTTGTGTGCGTGCTCCCTTTCCCAGATGGTGATGCAAGTAGACACAGAGATTTATCTTGGTTCGGGCAAGAGAAGGCCCTACGTCCAGCGGGGGAGGGAAGTTTGTATTATCTTGCACCTAAGTGCTTGTACAGGGGTGAATACATGCGTGTATGGAGTATGGGAGTTCTACTGCGCGTGTGTGTAGTGTTGTGTCTCTACTCCCGGATCCTTCCTTTTATAGCTCCAAGGAGAGGCCCAGGGTACATGTATAGGTGTCAGAGTAGGGGTCGATAGAAGCATGGAGCGCTGACCTACTCGAGGCCTCCGTACCGGCGTGGCCTCGAGCTGTCCCGTCTTAGTAGCCTGGTGATGATTACGCGTGCCCCTGCATTCTGCTCTGCGCGCCGTCTTGGGCTGGTTCAACAGTCGCACGCTTGTACGGTATGGCGGCAGATCCGGCGGAGTGGTTGCGGCGTTGTCAGTCGACGTCCGACTCGTCCCCAAGAAGGAACCATGTCTGGTCGAGGGTCAGATGCCGTGCAATGCCCTAATATCCGGAGCGCTGACCTTGGTTGTCTCGAGGGGGTCCTGATTAGACGTTCCATCCCTGTTTCCCGCGCCCTGACACGCCCTGGGTCGTTTGGTGGGGAAGGCTACAAAAAGAACGACGGGACGGGTGCCTGTTCCCTATCACGCTTCCCGTGACCAGTGTGTTAGGTGGGGAAGCGTCAGGCGCATTAAATGCCCTGGCTCTCGTGCGTGTGTCAGGCGGCGGGCGGCGTCCTTGCGCTCGACGCCTCCCGGTTCGCGCGAGCCCGTTTCCGTATTCGACGGTGGCTAGCGCTCGACCCCGGATCGATTCGCTCGACGCCATTTCCGTCTTTGAGGCTGCAGCCGTCGATGACCACGCACATGTATGACTAGGGCGTCGAGTTGAGGGCCTCGACCTGCGTACGGGTAATCTCGTTATGTGCGTCAGTGAGGGTACCCCTTACTGATACCCTCGACACAACATATGTAAAAAGATACACAATCTAGCACAATAAGATGACAACTAATCCATACAAAAAATACATGTCCATATCTAATACATAGAGAGAAATATAAGTAGCAAATAGCAATAGTTTCACACTTAGAGTTTTGAGCGACTCTCAAACTCACAACCTAACAAAGACTAACTCTCAAATGGATAAGACATGAAACTTCTGCGGCAAATAGATTTGAAAAAAGTTATTGACCCCTCTAATTTTCTCAATGAAAAGTTGTTGACCCTCTAAATTTCTCCCCCTTTGGCACCAAGCACCAAAAAGAGAAAAGAAGAGAGAAGCCAACCCACAACTCTAGACATTATCCCAATCAATCTCATCATCACCATCACCAGCAACCCTATGAGTATCTGCAGCAGCAGCAACATCCTCATCGTCAGAAGAAGACTCAACATGAGCTTAGTCCTAATGGTGTGTGGTGGCGGTGAAGCAAGTACAACGTCGAGGAGGAGCTCTAGCATCCTATGAAGTTCTTGTCTCCTATCTTTGACTCATGTAGAAACTACGAAGGGTCTCCTAACGGTCTAGATCATCATAATCACCATGCAGCTTTTGCTCACTGTCATTCTCATCATCATTAATGTTTGATAAAGTAGGAAGCTCAAATACTAGAGGTGGTGGAATAGTCAGAAGAGGAGGAAGGTGCTATCCTCTTAGCTCTCTCAGCTCTCTTTGAGTCTCATATGCAATCTCAGCTGCATAGGAGCACTTCCCAAGTATAGCCTTCATGAAAGAGCCTATCTTCTTCTTCCAACTGCACCTCCTAGACCTAGAGCGAGACCCCTCAAGAATATCAACATGTATTGTCCTAGCCTCTTTGGAAACTGTTGGGTATTCTTAACATCATTACCAAAAGTAGACTAAGTTCTCTAAATCTAGTAACAGTGCCAAAAATGCCAAACCTATCCCTTACACCACTTAAGCCAAGTTGTCATCCCCAGCATGATATAAGAGACGCGGTATTGAAATATGCAATTGCTCTTCTAAATAAATAATGAATGGGATCTGCAAGCGCACAGATTAATACCGATGTAGCATTTTAATCGGGAAGTATTCTAGGTATCGTTATTTATATTTTTACCACTGGGAAGGGATTAGCAATCATCAATATTGATTACAGAATAGAATATGAGATTGAGCATCTATCATTGCATGTATAATTGAGAACATTATATCTAACTCTTCATACAGGGATAAGTGTCACATAAAAGATATATGAAATAATAATAGTGACAAAGATAATTAATCTGATCTAGCCACATAATAAATATGATAAGCACCTCAATTAGATACTCTAGAACGTCATTAGCATGGTATTAGAACGAACTACAAGAATATTCCCTAAGTTATTCTCAACTATATAGTCTAGCATTATCATAGTTAGTGCAAGCATACTTAGCAATCATTGTGAGACAAGACTATGCCCATGCATAGTGATATTAGCAAGGAATATGAGAAACATAGCAATCACTCCCCTGTAATAATGTTGCTCTGCCAGCCCAATACACGAGAGGGGGACTATATAAGAATCAATGAAGCTGTCACTATCACGAACCACCCCACGATCTGGCATATTGGGTACAATCGCAGATAAATACGGTATAAGCACCACGCCTACACAATATCTATCATTTACCCATGGATCTGATGGATAAACGCTATACGATCCTAAGCATGTATATAGATCGAATCTAACTAAGCCAAGTACATAACTATGATAAACTAAGAACAATATAATCTTGAATATAAGCAAGTAGAGCAAAGTCATAAGCAATATATTGAAGTAGAATGAAGTCATATTCATAATATTGAAGAACAAAGATAATTAGAAAGCAATTAGAAGCACAATTAGAGAATTACCTAGAATCCTCCTGACAGATCCGGAAACCAATCGAAGATTGACTCCTTCTAATTCTAATCCTATGTAGCTATGCTAATCTAGATATCTAATTGATGTGGTGGCTCTAATCTTGATCAGAGGCTTCTTCTCCCTTGAGGAATAATGAATTAGGGTTGAGAGGCTTTCTCCTCCAGGGGCCAGGGGGTCTGGTTTTATTGTCCCTTCAAGTGAATATGGGCTGTTGGATCAAACCGACATAGATTGTATGGTTTAGATTCATCCTTTAGGTCGGTGGAGATCTCCCGCGAAGCAGAGTCCTGATTGGACTCAGGAGGTGGGCGGGCGCCCAGGAGAACAGGGCGGGCGCCATGCCTCTGGCCCCGTTTCGCCTCCGCTTCGGTCTCGTGGCTTCTGGAGTCTTCTAGATGTAAGATAATTGCGCGGCACGTTAATATCTCTATGTAATCCCGACGTGTGGGCCTTTCTTCCGTATTTCCTGATAACCCCCTGCAGAAATAGACAAACACCAAAATTCGTGGAATTCTGTCAAATAAAACCCAAAGTTTAGATGTTGATTTCATTTGGATCCTTTTCTTTATTTATTTGATATTTAAATTTGATACTTAAGGACCGTCAACAAACTCCCCAAAGCTTACCTCTTGCTCGTCCCTGAGCAAGGATAGACTCAGCTATGGATCATAAGTTGTTGCAATATTTTTAAAATTTGACGGTACACATGCTTTTTAAATAAGATCTCATCTCTGAGTTAGAGTAAACTGTCAAGACTTAAAACTTACTTACTTTACCTTCACCATGGGACTTGTAACTGTCACTTCTGTCTTGAGTAGTTAAAAGATAGAACAGTCTAGTCAAGTGCCATGTCTCTTATTCTTGATCAGCTATAGCTCTGGGGTTTTTGCAGATTTTCAAATAAAACTCAGAGATTCCTTGTATGATTCTCTCAGATCTCTCTTTTGTGGTATTTCTGGATCCTTACCAAGGCAGTAATGGTATATGCCTTCTCTCAAGATATGTAGTATTTGTGGTATAAAGCATAGTGACATTGTCTTCTCTCTCACCCTACTCTAATAAGGATTTCATATCTGGAGCTCATAGGTGGGAGATAAAGTATACATACTCACAAAACATTTATTTGCATAGTCAAACCATGGATCCAAAGAAACAAGCCAATAAGTTTAATCAAGATGTGCATGTGTGGCGAATGAATGGTGTATGGTGATGATGGTGATAACAATGGTGAAAGTCTAATTCTACTTTGCTCTTTGAGGGGATACATACCTTCCTTGCTTTTTGAAACTTTATGAGGAGAATGAGATGCTCTTCTTTTTCTTTTCTCTCAGGTGGGTATCTTGTACCCCTAATTCTACTGTCGGACACTTGTCCATTTTTACCTCTCGTCTCACTTTTTCTTTTCTTTCGAGGTTCCGAGCACTTGCTCCTTTTTATTTCCTCGTATCTTCTTTTTTTTAGAGCACTCATCTCTTGAGATAATATAGCAAGTGGTAGTAACAAGATAACTTGAGCATTTATTTCACAAGGGAAAAACAAAAATATTTTTGGCTATTCTCTCCCGGATTAGGAGTAGAATATTTTTGGGTGATTCTGGAGATGGAAATATCTCCGGAGTAGATGTAGCATATATGAGTGAATGTGCAAGTGAATCTTGATTTAACCACATGACAAGCTCCTAAGGGTCTACACAGCTTGACCACACTCAATGCTCATAAGCAGTAAATAGTAAATGTGTGGCTCAAAGTCTAGCAAGCATGTATATATGGCTGTGGTAGGAATTTAAACTCTCATCATACAGGAACTCATCATGCAACATTTTAAAGATTTTCAAAGAAAAAATTCTCCAGAATTCTAGCATCTCTAAGAACAGATAAACATCAGCTCAACCTTCCCATATCGTATCCGTTAACAACTTAGATTTCAGATCAAGTTTTCATCCCACAAGTTTAGGTCTAGGGCAAGATTTAAATTATAACAGTTATATCTAAACTTGAGAGTGAACTTAAAATGTGCAAATTAGGCAGAGCAACTATTCATCGTATCCATGCTTGAGTTTTATTTAGATACAGATTAGCATAGCCACTTTATTTATTTATTAAACACACTAAGCAAAAGACATATATATATATAAGCATAAAATCTTTATTTGGTTTTTCATAGTTTATGTATTTTAATATTCTAAAATAATATAAGTATAAAGATAGATAGATAAACATACTTATCGGGATAAATGGGGGTGCTCTCCCCCAAGCTGAATTTTGACGTAATTTCTCTTGATGTAGCTAGCAGGTGGCAGAGGTGTATTTAAAAGTCAGCAGCATTCTGACAGCGATTAGAATGTACTCCGTCTGCTAGTCTTCTTGATTCTTAAATTCTGTGGAGCTCAAATAGACAACAAAGCTTGTGGAACTGATTAAGTGTTAGCATAAATATCTAGCCTTTATCATATTGAGACTCCTTAATAATCATTACTCCCTGTTTTTATATTTTCATTTTATAAAGCAGAAAAATATTTATTTTATTTTTATGCCACCACAGTGAATGTACTTATGGGTTTTATGCCATTTGCATACTCACATGGGGCTTATTATTTTTTTCACATTTTTATTTTCTTTTTAAGATAGTAAGAACATAATTAACTAAGTAAACTAGTTGACATAATTGAAAGGGAAAGGATAACTACCAAGTTTACCTCTTGGCAAGGCGTTCGGTGTTTTTAAGTCCTCCGAACGGGACTCTTCATTTTTTCAATCGTCCTGAGGTTCGTTGGGTGGCGTAGTCAGTACTTCCGGTAGCGCCTCCTCTTCATGTATAGTTATCTTCATTTTCCACACCTGACTTGGTGCTTCCGTCTCCTCTGGATAATTCTGTTTAAACTCTACGTCTTCTGACCTTACAACTTCTCCTTCATAGTCTGCCCATCCGTCCCTGATGATCTGCCTCGTCTGGTTGCAGTTGCGTCTTTTCCTTACCTGCTTAGATTCTTCCACGATATAGTTAGGGTCAGTAAAATAACGGCGTACCTTCTCTGAGGGGAAGTGCATATGGACTTCTCCGGTTCCAATGTAGATAATTGCTTTAACGGTGCTGAGGAACGGTCTTCCAAGGATGATGGGTGGATCATACTCATCTTCTCCCATGTCAATAAATTGAAAGTCTGTGTAGACAAAGTGATCGTCTATTTTGACTGGGACATCAGTTACTATTCTTTTAACTTCTCGAAATGTCTGATCTGCCATCTGGAGCTGAATGTATGTTCGTCTTAGGGGCATGGTCCCGAACAAGAGCCGATAGGTGACTGCGGCCATTATGTTGTCGCCCGATCCGGTGTCACAAAATGTCTTGTAGAAGTTGTATCCATTTATGGAGCAGTAAATGCTTGGCATTCCTGGGTCGTCCTTCTTGATCAAAAGCGGTGACTTAAGGTGGTGATCTTGGCCTCCATGAACTACAGTGACCATCTTAGCTGACTCGGTCCACACTTGCATGTTCCTGTTCCTCCTGTTGGTCCTCTTCCTTGATTTACGTCTGGATTGATCTGGAATTTGTGTAGTCTTGTTCTTGAGGAAAAATGTCTCCTTCCTCCCTTTGACGTAGAAACTGATCTTGGCAGCACTAGCGTAGATGATAGCTCCCGTGGTGTTCAAGAATGGCCTCCCTAAGATGATAGGTGCCCTCTCATTATTTCCGGTCTCTACTACTACGAAGTCTGCTAGAGCATACAAGGTACCAACTCGGACACAAAGGTTCTTCAATATTCCTTTTGGAAAAGTTATCGTCTGATCTGCAAACTGCAAACACATGGTTGTTTCTAATAAAGGATATGTAAAGAATTTTTCATAGAGTACCCTGGGTATAATGTTGACGCTGGAGCCAAAGTCACAGAGTGCTTCTGGGACGTCCACCATGCCGATGGAGATCGGGATGACGGGGCGTCCTGGATCACCTCTCTTGACCGGCAGAAGGTCAGTAGTGAATTCAGTGACGGGGTTACTCCAATTATTACCTGCATCAAACATGTCTACAAGATTTGCAGATTCTAATCCTTCCGGTTGTGATGGTATACCGGGGTTAGTAGTAGGAACAGCAGCAGCTATTTGATTTAACTGAGATTCAATCATTTTATTAAAGCTAATTTGATTCTTGATGGCAGTAGAGAAATTATCCATTCTATTATTTATATTTTCTAGCATTTTATCATTAGATGCCAATTTCTTAGATAGGTTATCCATTAGCTTTACTTGATTAGACACTAACTCTCTCAAAGGTGGAAAATTATTCGCATTATTGTTGTAAGAATTGTTACCTTGATAATTACCTGAGTAGTTAGGCCTCTGTTGATTCCAACCTTGATTTTGTTGAGGATGGTTGTAGTAGTTGTTGTTGTTGTTGTTGACGTAGTTCACATCCTCAAGTATCTCAGGGCAGTGGTTGCCTGAGTGTCCAGTGTCTCCACACTCCTCACAAGTCATGTGAGAGTCGTAGATGTGCATAACTTCCTTCTTGTCTCCAGCTCTATCATCGAGCTTCTTCATGAGCAGGTCTAGCTTTGCAGACAACATGTCTACCTCCTTCAGCTGATGCATACCTCCACCTCTCTTGCGTGTCTGGGTCCTCTCTTCATTCCAGCTTTGGTTGGACGCCATCTTCTCCACAAGAGCTGTGGCTTGTGGTATAGTAAGTGATAAGAATGCTCCTCCAGCTGCAGCATCCATGGTTTCTCGGGCACTGTTGCTGAGCCCATGATAAAATGTCTGCATCAATAGCCAACTCTCCATTCCATGATGGGGACATTCTAGGATGTAATCTTGAAAGCGCTCCCATGCTTCTGGAACAGATTCATCATTTTGTTGCTGAAAACTTGTAATCTTCCCACAGAGAGCATTGGTCTTGCCCATGGGAAAAACTTAGCCAGGAAGTTTGTTGAGCAGAGTGCCCACATAGTATTCTTCTCCTTTGTAGCGTAGAACCACTGCTTCGCTCTTCCTAACAGTGAGAATGGGAAGAGGCGAAGTAGTATAGCATCTTTGGAAACTCCTGATATGGTGAATGTGTTGCAAATCTCCAGGAAGTGTTGTAAATGAGCACTAGCATCTTCGTGTGCCTTCCCACAGAACTTGTTGGATTGCACCATGTTGATAAGTCCAGGCTTGAGCTCAAAGTTGCCGTCGATCTCTGCAGCAGGTCCAGTGCGGATGTTGTCCGTAGTGGGAGCTGAGAACTCACGGATTGATTTGTTCGCCATGGCTTCGAACTCTGAAGACAAGTTCCGGTGATCTTCTTGATTGGATGAAGCTTCTTGCTGAAGTGTTGATGATCTCTTTTTGAGCTTGGCTCTCGTCTTCTTGAATAATGCTTCGGGATTGTCAACAAAATTTCCTAGAAGATGTCTTCTATTCATACATTCCCCTGCATAAGATAAAAATAGAAAATATCAGGGTAAAACTGTATGAGAGAATAGATAAGCTCAATCAGATTAGTGATGCGAATGATAACTCAAAATCTTTTATTCAATTCCTGATTAGTAATCAACCTTCCCCGGCAAGGGCGCCAAAAATGCTTGTTGGGTATTCTTAACATCATTACCAAAAGTAGACTAAGTTCTCTAAATCTAGTAACGGTGCCAAAAATGCCAAACCTATCCCTTACACCACTTAAGCCAAGTTGTCATCCCCAGCATGATATAAGAGACGCGGTATTGAAATATGCAATTGCTCTTCTAAATAAATAATGAATGAGATCTGCAAGCGCACAGATTAATACCGATGTAGCATTTTAACCGGGAAGTATTCCAGGTATCGTTATTTATATTTTTACCACTGGGAAGGGATTAGCAATCATCAATATTGATTACAGAATAGAATATGAGATTGAGCATCTATCATTGCATGTATAATTGAGAACATTATATCTAACTCTTCATACAGGGATAAGTGTCACATAAAAGATATATAAAATAACAATAGTGACAAAGATAATTAATCTGATCTAGCCACATAATAAATATGATAAGCACCTCAATTAGATACTCTAGAAAGTCATTAGCATGGTATTAGAACGAACTACAAGAATATTCCCTAAGTTATTCTCAACTATATAGTCTAGCATTATCATAGTTAGTGCAAGCATACTTAGCAATCATTGTGAGACAAGACTACGCCCATGCATAGTGATATTAGCAAGGAATATGAGAAACATAGCAATCACTCCCCTGTAATAATGTTGCTCTGCCAGCCCAATACACGAGAGGGGGACTATATAAGAATCAATGAAGCTGTCACTATCACGAACCACCCCACGATCTGGCATATTGGGTACAATCGCAGATAAATACGGTATAAGCACCACGCCTACACAATATCTATCATTTACCCATGGATCTGATGGATAAACGCTATACGATCCTAAGCATGTATATAGATCGAATCTAACTAAGCCAAGTACATAACTATGATAAACTAAGAACAATATAATCTTGAATATAAGCAAGTAGAGCAAAGTCATAAGCAATATATTGAAGTAGAATGAAGTCATATTCATAATATTGAAGAACAAAGATAATTAGAAAGCAATTAGAAGCACAATTAGAGAATTACCTAGAATCCTCCTGACAGATCCGGAAACCAATCGAAGATTGACTCCTTCTAATTCTAATCCTATGTAGCTATGCTAATCTAGATATCTAATTGATGTGGTGGCTCTAATCTTGATCAGAGGCTTCTTCTCCCTTGAGGAATAATGAATTAGGGTTGAGAGGCTTTCTCCTCCAGGGGCCAGGGGGTCTGGTTTTATAGTCCCTTCAAGTGAATATGGGCTGTTGGATCAAACCGACATAGATTGTATGGTTTAGATTCATCCTTTAGGTCGGTGGAGATCTCCCGCGAAGCAGAGTCCTGATTGGACTCAGGAGGTGGGCGGGCGCCTAGGAGAACAGGGCGGGCGCCATGCCTCTGGCCCCGTTTCGCCTCCGCTTCGGTCTCGTGGCTTCTGGAGTCTTCTAGATGTAAGATAATTGCGCGGCACGTTAATATCTCTATGTAATCCCGACGTGTGGGCCTTTCTTCCGTATTTCCTGATAACCCCCTGCAGAAATAGACAAACACCAAAATTCGTGGAATTCTGTCAAATAAAACCCTAAGTTTAGATGTTGATTTCATTTGGATCCTTTTCTTTATTTATTTGATAATTAAATTTGATACTTAAGGACCGTTAACAGTAACTACAGTAGGATGGGTCTTCTCAATCTTAGTCACGGTGTGTATCCCATCCTTAGGAAATCTCAGCCCTGTCACTCTCAATCATAAACATGAGGTATGGGCCATATGGCAGCCCCCTTCCTACAATCCTCCATGGACAATCTCAACTCATGCCACATGAACCTAGGGACATTAAAAAGATCCCCACCTAGAGCAAACCTAGCAAGCATGTTCCTCACATATCCATTGATGTACGATGCTACTCCGTCCTTTGGGTTGATGGCGCTTGTGACAATGTTGTTCATGATGTAATAGAAACTATCCAATCCACTTCTCTTGCCATCAGCTACTTGGGACCCCTCCACATATACCTAATGTCACTGATCTCAACTCGGGGCTCATCATGTATGTATGTGTATCCTCTATGCTCCTCCCCAAAACCAAGAATCCTGCTAAAGGTCACAAAGTACACTCTCATGCTTATCATAGAAATAGGTTGCATGAAACTATGATAGGACCTCTTCATTCCAATTATACTAAAATGACATGATATCTGAGAGTTGAATCTATAACATGTCTTCACCACTTTGTCAAAATCATGTTGTTCCTTCTCCTAAATGTCATCCCATTCAAGTACTGCATTTTCACAATCTTACTCTTCCTTGCACCAAGAATGGCTATAGCATAAAAGTTGGAATGGGAAACATTCCAAAATCTATAGTCATCCCCAAGGTCCTTCTTGATAGCATATGGATTGACTACTCTTGCCTCCTCCACTGCCTTCCAACTCTTGGAAGAATCTATGATTTGGTGCTAATGGGAATCATTTGGGGATTCATGCTCAAGTCACCCTAGAAGTCTCTCATATATCCATGGTTGAACTCAATGAGGTGTTGTGAAGTGTGTGAAATTGTCAGTCATGAATACCAACATCTCTTGCCTTTCCTCGTCCTCAATGTACTGATCATGAGAAACTCTACCACCACCATGGGGTGCTGCACCACTGCCTCCTGCTGCTGAGGCTCTAACCCTACCATGACGAGGCATGTCCTTCTCCAACAACTTTCTCTTCCCATGATCATGGGAAACCATCTATACATAAATATAGGTCCAAATGAGAAACTGTATAGAAGCTGGGTAGAAAAATATGTAGAAAGTGATCTAGATGGGTGAGATGAAGTAAACTTTGAGAGAAGAAGACACCCTATACATTGTTGAACAGGGGGTGTGGCGCTATGACCCCCTAAGTGTGGCACTGCTGCTCCTAGTGTCTCACTCCTCTCATACCTCTTCTCATTCACTCAGACAAGGTCCCATATAATTTTCTAATCTAGTATACGTTCTCAAAAGAAAAATAGGCCTAATCAAGATATCAAACAAAAATAATCTATTAAACTTTTGTTTGGGAGATAAAGTCCCTTCCTTCACTTGCTTGATTTGAAATCCAAGAAAGAACTTTAATTCACTCATCATGGACATCTCAAATCTCTTTTTCATGATCCTACTAAATTCCTCACAAAATCATGATTAGTACTACCAAATATTATGTCATCAACATATATTTGTCACACAAAAATATCTTTATTGACTTTGCAAGTGAAAAGAGTAGAGTCAGTGTTGCCTATTTCAAATCCTTGTTTGAGCAAGAATTCCTTAAGGCATCCATACCATGTTCTACATGCTCGTTTAAGCCCAAAGAGTGCCTTTCAAAGTTTGTAGAAATGGTTGGGGAACTTAGGATCTTGAAAACTTAGTGGCTGCTCAACATACACCAACTATTGTATTGGGCCACTGAGAAATGCACACTTGACATCTATTTGGTACAACTTGAAGTCATGATGGGTAGCAAAAGCTAGAAGCATTCAAGTTGCCTCAAGTCTTGCCATCGGCGCATATGTTTCTTCAAAGTCCAAGCCTTCTACTTGAGTGAAGCCTTGAGCAACCAATCTTACCTTGTTCCTTGTCACGACACTATTTTCATCTTGCTTGTTGTGGAAGACCCACTTAGTGCCAATCACATTTGTATTGGGTGTTTCTACCAACTCCCATACTTGGTTTCTTTTGAAGTTGTTCAACTCTTCTCACATGGACAACACCCAATCTGCATCCTCCAATGTTTTTTCTACTTTTACTGGTTCAATAGGAGAAACAAAAGAATAATATTGCCAAAAATTTGCTAAATGTGATTGTGTCAATACCCCCTTTCGAAGACTCACTAAAATATTGTTGATGGGATGATCTTGTTGAACAATTTGCTATCTTGGATGCTCTATGGCCATATCCTCTTGTTGATCTTCAACTTCTTCTTCAAAGACAGGTTGTAGGTTCTGTCCTCAAATCAGAATTGGACTTGCTACTATTTTTGTAGGGGGTGTGGCACTGCCGCCCTACTGCACACCATTAGGGGTCTGCTCCCCCTAAGTCTCAGGTATGTTAGCAGAAACTTCATCAGTAGCAGGGGAAACCACTAGATCGATAGCCTCATCTTCTTGTGGCCTTATATTGCCAATGGCTAGTTGCTTGATTGCTTCACATGGTGGATCCTCCTTTTCTACAACCTCTTTATCAACTTGCTCTACTTGAGAGCCATTAGGATCATCAAATGTCATCTCTACCGCTATTTCAACTTTACTGGAGATTTTGTTAAAAACATGTAGGCATGCTCATTTGATCCATAACCAAGAAGAAAACCTTCATCAACTTTAGGTGCAAATTTAGAGGTTTTGGGTTTTTTGTTAAGTACAAACACTTACACCCAAACACTCTAAAGTAAGACACCTTGGATTTGTTACTGGTTAGAAGCTAATATGAAGTTTTCTTCAACTTTTTGTGTAGGTAGAGACAATTGATAGCATGACAAGTGGTATTGATGGCGTCACACCAAAATAAATCCAAAGTCTTGTACTTATCTAGCATTGTCCTTGCCATACCAATGTGTGTCTAGTTCTTCCTCTCTACTACACTATTTTGTTGAGGGGTGTATGGAGTTGAAAACTCATGATTGGTGCCCTCATCATCAAGAAACTCCTCAACTTGAGTGTTCTAGTAAGTGCATTTGCTCCCATTGTGGGTTTTGGATAATCAATGATAATCAACTTAGGGACTAACCTATTTTTCAAGTGCAATCTATAGGTAATAGCATATTCGATGGAGTTGAATAAACACTTTCGGTAACCTGTAGCACCCTAACGTTTTGTGGACAAAAGTTGTTTCAACCCAAGGTCTTCAGCTCTCCTTTCTTTTTATTTGGGTAATAGGAAACGCCGCACTATCAAGAGGGACATGAAACTAGTTGGCAAAATGGGGATAAAGAATGCTCTCGTTGTTGGTCCTTTTAGCGAAGATTAGCTCGACCGGAAGTTCCGGTCATACATACCAGAAGTTTCGATAACTCTAGGGACGCCTGTCTGCGTTTCAGCTTTCACTTCCGGTGGCTAACCGGAAGTTCCGGTCATGAACCAGAAGTCAGTACAGTAGATCCCTATGGAGTGTCTCGAGTCTCAGCTCTCACTTCCGGTGGCTGACTGGAAGTCCCGGTATGGACCGGAAGTTCCGGTCCAGGACCAGAAGTCCGCGCGGTAAGAATTCTGTGGAGGGTCTCGCGTTTCAGCACTCACTTCCACTACTCATTCAGAAGTTCTGGTACTTCATCAGAAGTTAGCGATAGTTCTTACTAACCTGACCTCGCATGCCTTGGCTCACTTCTGGTCAGTGATCGAAAGTCCCGGTGTGCCTGACCTGGCACTAACCATTAGTCCTAGGTGGACCGGAAGTTCCGGTACCTATCACCGAAAGTTCCGATACCACTCTATATATATCCTTGCCCCCCTTTCTAACCGTTAGAGACATAGAAAATAACTCTCATTCTGAGCCTTCGAACTTGTCTAAGCTGTGACTCACCTACTCTCTCTCCCCCTGTGTCTTCGAACATCAATCTTCGATTGTTTGAGCTAGGGAAGTGAGATTAGAGAGTGGGCGGATCGATCTACGACTTGAGCACTTGGACTCCCCCTTCTTGCAGGCTAGTTTTGTGTTTATTACACTTGGGTTCTTTGAACCCTAGCCATCTAGGCGTTCTTCATGGTTGCCTGTGTTGATTTACTTTTGAGGGCACCCTGAAGCGTTTGTATTACTTCTTGATTCTTAGTGGATATCTTAAGTTGACCTGTGAGGTCGCTTGAGAGAGTAGACCTTCGTGGTCACCTCAACAACAAGGACATAGGAACTCCTTAGTGGAGATTGCCGAACCTTGGATTAAATCTCTTGTCTTACTATGGCAGTGGTTTCGACCACCCTTTTTGTATCGTGAGTTGTTGTCTTTCCTCTCTACTTCCTATTTCATAGGGTGATGTTTTTAGATTCACAACTAGGAGTGGAAACGAAGCTTGTGAAGATCAACATCAATTTCAACAACCTCTAGGAGGGTGTGGTGATACTAGATCTGAATTCCCACTTGTCTTCTCTCTGATTTTGTAGCACTTTTAGGAAACTGGAAGCCTAGGAAGTCTACACCGGAGGTTCTGGTCAAGGTAACCGGAACTTTCGATCCAGACTATAGGAACTTCCGGTCTGGCTACTAACTTCCACAAGTTCAAGTTTGTGAGTTTTAGATTTTATTAAAAGGCCTATTCACCCCCCTCTAGGCTAATCAGGTCCTTTCAATTGGTATCAGAGCAAGGTTCCTCATACATACGCTTCACCGCGTGAGGAGCAACATTGGCCAAGTTGGATCCAACAGCTCAGCAGCAAATCATCGAGTAAATCATAGCATGGATCACAACGTCCTTGCAGTTGCAGCAGCAAGAGCACATGAAGAAGATGCAAGAGGAGCTAGACAAGATGAGAGAACTCCTAGCCAAAAGGAATCATGAGTCGGATAGTGAAGGTGGAAATGAAGATGCTAGCAAGGTGTCAAAGACCTACAACAAAACCTGGTTTGACTATAGTAGTTCAAGCAAGAATCCAACATTGCCAATGATCAATCCCAGAAAGCCACCTCCGTTTGATGGTATAAGATACACCGATTGGGCTCATAGAATGAAGTTACACCTCATTGCTGCAAGATGCTGGGAAGTGGTGGACTTGGAGTAAATCCACCGCAAGATCCAAATGAGTGGACTCCCGAAGATGAGAGAGACTTTCACCTTAATGCAACGGCTGCCACCCTGATCTTGCAATGTCTTACTCCATAGGACCACAACAAAGTAAATGGTATGGTGAATGCCAAGCAGATTTGGGACACCTTGAAAGTGTCATTTGAGGGAGACAAAAGTGTAAGAGTAGGAAACATTGAGCTCCTACAAAGTAAGATTGAGAACTTTTGCATACTTGAGGGAGAAACAACAAAAGCCATGTTTGATAGATTCAAGTCATTGATCAATCAAATTAGAGCACTTGGAGCAAAAACATGGGATGACAACTCCGCAACAAGAAAGATTTGTAGAGTGTATAGACAAAGGAACAACATGCTTGCCTCCATCATCATGGAGAAAGATAACTATCACACCATGACTCCTCAAGAGATGCTTGCAAAGTTGATGCACCATGAAGTCCTGGATGATGAAGCCAAAGAAGCCCTAAATCAAAGAAAGAACATAACACTCACGACTTCACATGGAAGTGAATCAAGTCATTGCAACAAAGGATGTTGTGAGCATAAGCACAAAGATGATGATGATCTTGATGAAGAATAAGCCATGCTAGTGGGAAATTACAAGAACTATCTGAGAATGAAGAAACATAAGATGAGGAGATATGGAGGAAACAAGCCATACAGGAAGAGGTTTTGCTATAAGTGTGGTGACATCAGCCATCTTGCAGCTGATTGTCCCAACAAAGGAAAGAAGTCAAGGTACAACAAACAAAGTGACAAGACGTACAAGGACAAGAAGAGAGGAGAAGCACATTGGCCAAGAATGGCAATCGGACAGTGACAGTGATGATGATGATGACAATGAGAAGAGGAGTATGGCTGCCATTGTCGTACAAGAAAGATCTTCCTCAACCAAGATCTTCACCAACAATCCCTCATCCACCTCACTCATCTCTGACACCCACTCATTGCCTAGGCTCTTCACCAATCTCTCCGATGACGATGATGACTCTCCTACATGCCTTATGGCAAAAGGAGACAAGGTATAAACTGATCCCTCTCCTCACACCACTAGTGAATGTGATAGTGATGATGAAAATGATGAAAACTATGCAACTAATCTTATTAAGAAATATGGTAAAGCTGCTGCAACTAAAATTCTAAAGCTAATATATGCTAATGATAAGCTTGAGTCATGCATTGAGTCGGAAGGGGAATTGCTCCTAGAGGAAAGGGAGAAGAACCAAGGGCTTGAAGCATGTCTCTCCAAGGAAAAGGAGATGGTTGAGAAGTTGGGTGTAGAATTGTCTCTAGTCAAAGACTCCAATGAGCAATTGACTAAGGAACATTCCTCACTCAATGGCTCTTTGGCTAGCCTAAAGAATGATCATAGTTTGGCTCAAGAAAGCCTCACAAGCTTGACAACAAAATATCATGAGCTTGAACTAAACTATGAGAAACTTTGGTCTAGCACCTCTACCGTTTCCAAGGATCTAAAGGCTTCTACAAGCAAGAGCTGTGAAAGATGCATGAATGTTGATATAAATGCATGTGTCACTAACCTTGATGAGTTAGCAAAGAAGAACAAAGAGATTCAAAGATTGAACACCATTGTCAAGATTGGTTGCAAGTGCAAAGATAAGCAACCGGCAAATGTGTTCAAGGCATCAAGGCACCCCATAATCAAGGATGGCCTTGGATATAATTGGTACAATGGTAAGGCCAACGGAAAAAACATGATAAATGGTGTGGCTTGTGTGAAGTTCAACAAGAGCGTGCCTCTTGTTGACCTTATAGACAAGGTGAACAATGTTGTCACACCTACAACCCCACTTGCAAACAACAAGAGCATCAAGAAGAATCAAGTGGAAGTGTCCAAGCAACAAGCGCCTATCTCATGTAACCATATTTGTGATTACATGTGTTGTTGGGATAAGGATGGCAAGATTGTTGTGAAGTATGTCGGCGCCCTCAAGAAGAGACAAATCTTGAGGAGTGTTTGGGTGCCCAAATCTTATGTATCTAACCCCCTAGGTTCTAACTCGAGACCTAAAACGAAGGCTTAATCTTGTCTTGTAGGTTTATTCCTCCGGTGGGCCAAGTTGGGTGCTTGATAGTGGATGCACGAATCACATGACCGGAGAGAAGAACATGTTCACCTCCTTTTAACCAAATCAAATCACAAGCGAAAGGATTGTCATTGGTGACAATAGTAAAGAAGATATTTTTGGTTTGGGTAAAATTGCAATCTCAAACGATAATTCCATTTCGAATGTCTTGCTTGTGGATTCGTTGGGATACAATTTGTTATTCGTCTCACAACTTTGTGAGAAGGGTTACAATTGTCTCTTTACAGATAAGGGTGTGGAAGTCTCTAGAAGGTTGAATTCCTCTATTGCTTTTACGAGTCAACTAAAGGGCAAGCTCTATCTGGTTGATTTCTCAGCTAGTAGAGTGGGGTCCGAGACTTGTTTAGTGGAAAAATCTAGCACGGGATGGTTATGGCATCGCCATCTAGCCCATGTTGGGATGAGGAACTTGGCTGATCTTCAAAGAGGTGAACACATCCTTGGACTAACAAATGTTTCTTTTGAGAAAGATAGAATTTGCAGTGCATGTCAAGTGGGAAAGAAAGTTGGAGCCAAGCATCCTGTAAAGAACATTGTGACTACATCAAGACCACTTGAGCTACTTCACATGGATTTATTCGGACCCAATGCTTACATAAGCATTGGAGGTAACAAATATGGTTTTGTAATTGTTAATGATTTTTCTTGGTTCACTTGGGTATTCTTTTTGAAGGACAAAAGTGAAACTCAAGGGATCTTCAAGAAGTTTGCAAGAAGAGCTCAAAATGAGTTTGAAGTGAAGATCAAGAAAGTGAGAAGCGACAACGGGACCGAATTTAGAAACACCAACATTGAAGCATACCTTGATGAAGAAGGCATCAAGCATGAGTTCTCCATTGCATATACTCCACAACAAAATGGTATTGTGGAAAGGAAGAACCGAACACTCATTGAGGCGGCAAGAGCAATGTTAGATGAATACAAGATCTCCGAAAAGGACTATTGGGCGGAAGCCGTTAAGACGGCATGTCACGCTATCAACCACTTATACCTCCACAAGTTGAGGAAGAAAACCACCTACGAGCTTCTAACCATTAAAGAGCCTAAGGTGGATTACTTTAGAGTTTTTGGATGCAAGTGTTTTATACTTAATAAGAGATCTAAAAGTTCTAAGTTCGCAGCAAAGGTTGATGAAGGGTTCTTACTTGTTTATGCTACTAATCAACATGGCTATCGTGTTTTCAATGAGACCACCGGTCAAATTGAAATAGCGGTAGACGTGACTTTTGATGAAAGCGACAGATCTCAAAAGGAGCAAGTCAATGCTGAAATTTTAGGTAAAGAAGAGTCATCTTGCCAAGTGATCAAAAAGCTTGCTACCGGTGAAGTGAAACCCATTGAAGACAAAGAAGATGATGCACACATGCAAATTCCTCGTGACCCAAACTTGCATCATGGGTCAACCATTGCCCATGATGATGCCTCCATGTCAAGAAGAGGTCATGACTCAAGAGAACAAGTTGGGCAAGATTCACCTCAAGCACAAGAGCCCAACCAAGATGGTGATCAAAACATCCAAGATCTAGACTCTCCAATCAACCAAGACCATGAAGATGAAGATGATGGTCCAATTCAAACAAGAAGAGCAGTGCCTCACCCAAGAGTTCATCACTCCATCCAACGGGATCATCCCGTTGAAAGCATTTTGGGAGACATACAACGAGGGGTAACAACACGCTCTCATTTAGTTGGTTTTTGTGAACATTACTCTTTTACCTCTTCGATGTTGCCAAATAGGGTGGAAGATGCTTTGAAGGATCCGGATTGGGTGATGGCTATGCAAGAGGAGTTGAAGAACTTCACTAGGAATGAAGTCTGGTCCTTGGTGGAAAGATCCAAGCAAAACGTTATAGGAACCAAATGGGTCTTCTGCAACAAAGAAGATGAGTATGGCGTGGTCATAAGGAACAAGGCTCAGTTGGTTGCCAAAGGTTTCACTCAAATTGAAGGTTTAGATTTTGGGGAGACCTATGCACCTGTAGCTAGGCTCAATCTATTCGCATATTACTTGCCTTTGCTGCTCACCATGATTTCAAGTTGTTTCAAATGGACGTGAAAAGTGCATTCCTCAATGGCCCCCTCTCCGAAACCATGTATGTGGAGCAACCGCTGAGTTTTGAAGATCCACATCATCCCAACCATGTCTACAAGCTTGACAAGGCACTCTATGGGCTTAAACAAGCCCCTAGAGCTTGGTATGATTGTCTCAAGGATTTCCTACTCAAACAAGGGTTTAAGATTGGAAAGGCCGATCCCACCTTATTTACTCGCAAAGTCAATAATGATATTTTTTATGCCAAATATATGTCGATGACATCATATTTGGTAGTACTAATGCGGACTTCAGTGAGAAATTTAGTAGGATCATGACCAAAAGGTTTGAGATGTCCATGATGGGGGAGTTGACTAACTTTCTTGGATTTCAAATAAAGCAACTCAAGGACGGCACATTCAGAAGTCAAACCAAGTATACCACCGACATGCTAAATAAGTTTGACATGGACAAGGCCAAACCCATAAAGACACTAATGTCAACAACCGGACACCTTGACCTTGATGGATACGGCAAGGCCATTGATCAAAAGGTATATCGTTCCATGATTAGATCTTTGCTTTACCTTTGTGCATCTAGGCCTGATATTATGCTTAGTGTGTGCATGTGTGCAAGATTTCAAGCTAATCTGAAAGAATGTCATCTCATGGTTGTTAAGAGAATTTTTCGGTGTCTTGTGTTCACTCCTAATCTTGGCTTATGGTACCCAAAGGGCTCCACTTTCACTCTACTTGGCTACTCCGATTCAGATTATGCTGGTTGCAGGGTAGAGCGAAAGAGTACATCCGGGACTTGCCAATTTCTTGGTAGGTCTTTGGTGTCTTGGAGTTCTAAGAAACAAAATTCCATTGCCCTTTCCACTGCTGAAGCCGAGTATGTGGCGGCCGGCGCCTGCTGTGCCCAACTGCTTTGGATAAAGCAAACTTTGAGAGACTTTGGTTGTGAGCAAAGCAAGATTCCCCTCTTGTGTGACAATGAGGGGGCAATCAAGCTAGCTAATAACCCTGTAAACCACTCTAGAACAAAGCACATAGACATCCGCCATCACTTCCTAAGAGACCACCAATCCAAACGAGATATCGTTGTACAACATGTGAGAACCGAATTTTAGTTAGCCGATATCTTTACTAAACATCTAGATGAGTCAAGATTTTGTGCTTTGAGGCGTGAACTAAATATTGTTGATTCTCGTAACATGGATTGATGTCTTGCACACACTTATTGATTTAGCAATAGGCAAAAATCTTTGTGAAAAGTTGTGTGAAATTTTTCAAAAACTACTTTTTCACAACCCCAAGATGTTCATAGTTATGTAATGACTTCATGAAATCTAGACATCTTCGAGTTGGGCTAGGTATACTATGTAGTTCACCGTTTTCCTACTGTTCTAGGAGGCATCAGAACTTCTGGTCCTCTTGACTGGAACTTTTGATCACCCCTTTCACCACGGTATAAATGCCGTTGGCTGGGTAAAAAATTATCTTATCCTTTGACTCTTGTCATCTTCTCTCACTTTCCCAGCGGCGGCGGTGGTTGACCTTCTTCTTCCTCGTTCTCTCTTCTCCTCCACTCAAATCCAAATGCACTCGTGGGGAGGCTTGTCCACACCTTGGAGATCATTTTGGAGGTGGCCGCAAGCATCGGAAGGGATTCACATGTGCATTTTCTCTCCAACTTTGCCTAGAACCGAGCATGTTGGATTGTCGTGCGAATCCCTCTCGCTCTGTTCGTCCTCGTCCTCTGAGTTTGGGGGATGGTGAGGAGGATCGTGCTCGTGGTACTCGCACTCGCCGTACCACCAAACCTACATCACAATCTTCGCACATACCGCCTTTGACTGATGAAGGCCCACACACCTGTCTAGATCGGTCCACCATTCCTCATCCCCCTCATCTCCATCGCTCTGTGGTCCATGATACTGTGGCTCCGAGTCAGAATGAAGTTGAAGGCAGGGCCATCAACCTGGAAGTTGTTCGCAACTCTCCGGTGCGTATTGGACAGTTCACCATGAACCGGGTTCTTCAGCGACCTCCGAACCGCTATCCTCGTCTTCATGGCCCCAGCAGCTCTGGTGACTGCATTCCAAGGTGAGGTATTGATTATAAAGCTTAATCTTCTGATGTAAAGCGCATGCGGCAAGACAACCCTTTTGTAACGGAACCGCCCAAATTATAAGAGATTAAGCCTAATAGCGACCATTTGCATAGTCAAACCATCGAGCTTAAGCCCATATAATCCCGGTAGTCCATGAAATCTCGAAGGATTTCAAACCACATATCGCACATACAGCCAAGATCGTAATAAGTTCAGCGATCACCGTTCACAGTTACATCCAGCTCGAAACCATTCATCAAAAACATCGGAGTGCTTAAAGTTATTACAAGCCCTGTTCACAGATAGCGGAAGCTTCTTAGTTCGAAAATAACACACACATACTTAGTCTGATACAGTGCCATAGTTTTGGTCATTCCCACAACAGCAAAAGAAAAGACGGAGTGACCATCGCCCTTGGTCTAGTCTTCACCCATAGCTGGGTATAGGCAGAGGATGCAATAACCATAGTACATTGGACCATCTTCAAAACAACATGGGAGTAGAACCCTGAGTACGATAATGTACTCAGCTAGACTTACCCGTCATAAACTCAAAATAAAGACTCTTCAAGGATCATGAAGGCTATATAGTGGGGTAGCTGACAACCTTTTTGCATAACCGCAAGATTCGATTAACATAACCTACATAAATCTTTCTTCTTTTAATTTGCTCAAGTTGAAAGTATCATTACCTATTGTCTAGGTTTGCACCTGCACTATTACAAGCAAGTATAGTGCTATGACGGTACCTCATCATAGCATTCATAAAACCATTTATCATTATAACCCAAGTGTTCCATAGTCCTTACTACGAGGACGAAGCTCATGTCAAGTGCTCACTGTCCAGGAGCGATGGCGATTCGAATCGATTTCTAACCAGCTGGTGAGGTATTCCCCACACAAACCACACTCACTGATCAAGTGAGCTACAGATCACCGTATTACACTATCCAGGACCAAATCGCGGGTTCGGCAGGCACCGCCAGTACCCGAGGACCGTTCCGGCGACCGAGGTATCCAAGGTATGCCAAGGTTGCACGCCGCGCCCTCATCGTTCTCCTCAACCATCACCAATACAGTGCATGGCGGCTCGACTCCCGGCCCGGATAGTGTTCAGGCTTCGCGGTCGGAACGACTTATCCTTCCAGCTAAGTGTGGGGCATGCGTTCAACATGACAAGAGGGCCGTCAACGGTCGGTCCTTAATTGACACAGGCAGGGGCACTACAGTCAACCCACCATAAGACCCTACCCGGTCTCAAATTCCATTCCACACTTGGTCATTTTCTACCAAAGCAATCACTGCTTAATCAAGCCGTGATCCACCTATATCTCGCAGGTGACAGGAAATCACCCGACTTCTACCGGGCTAAGCAGGCTAAGCATAGACTCCGTGCCTATCTACACAGGACAAGGTGGATAAACGGATGGCGATATCAAGGAGTACATATGCATCAACGGTATCAACCAATTCCTATCAGTTAAATGCAATATAGTAGAACAAGCATAATATAGCATGCAAGTTAGCGAGAATAGGAAGACTTAGAATGCTCCGGGGCTTGCCTTTCTCAAACGTGCTGGGTCTGTGATCCGGACACTCCTTTAGCTATTCTCCGGGTTCCGGTGCTCCCAGAGGTTCCTCCTCCTGGGTCTCCTCTGGCTCCTCAGGTCCCACCTCGTTCTCCTGCGAGCCTGTATGGTGCATGTATGCTCATGAGTGGAGTACGAAATGCGCGGGATGCAATGCTCATGCGAGAGAATACTAGATGACTATGACATGGTGCATAGATGATTTATGTGGTCATTTACAAGGTAGTCAACATCATCCAAGAACATGCAATTGAGTTAAACATCTATTGCATTCTCTTCTACAAATTGTACTCAAGCGTCACCAGCAACTCTCAAGATGCTTCAAAGATACACCAAACCCTTTTTATTCTACTTAATATATATATATATATATATATATATATTTAACAATTCATGGTTTCTTTATTCATTTTTAGACCCCTCAAAAATAATATGCATTTCTGTTTATCAATAAATTGCACAAAAATTACAGGAGACTACCAGTCAAACATAAAGTCTACCATAAATTTTTCATAATTTCTGGACACTTATTTTGAGCCACAAAAATCACAAGATTAATTCCTAAAGGCAAATAAAATTACCCTACTGTGGTATAAGTGTCAAACAGCAGATTTCATATTTTTATAGTTTGCCTAATATCATCAGAAACACCCACAAAATTACCAGATTAATTGCATGACCCAATTATTTATTAAAAATCATAAACTATTGCCATGCAAGAATTTAAATCACTACAAATTCATTTATACACCAACTAATGTGTAGCAATATTTTCCCAGTTGTTAAACATACATGCAGAGCCAACAAAACAAGTTTCACATTTTTCTGAGTCATATTTTAATTACTATGCATTTTCCAAATCCAGCAAAAACATGGATTAATTATATTTATACAGAAAAGTCATTCAAACATGACATGCAATTACATCAAACTGTAGATCTGGGAATGAAGAGCACACCAAAATTTATTTCACCAGATTTGGAGCTGTAGAACTTAAGATATGGATTTTACAAGTTTTAAACCAATTTCTGAAAAATATTTATTTAAGAAAACCAACCTAAAAAGCTAAACTCACCCAGATCCACACCCGCAGAGGCACTGACAGGTGGGATCCGGGGCTGTGACCCCACGGGTCAGCCGTGCAACGCACTGGCCGAGCTTCGGCCGGCCGGCTTTCGCCGACGGCGAGGTCTCTGGCCACGGGGTGAGCACCAGCGTGCTCCCCGCAGCGAGGCGCATCCAGGGGTACCCTCGGATTGGCCAGAGGATGACCGGAACACCTCCAACGAGCGTGCATGGCGGCACGGCGGCGCTGCTCGCCGTGGCCAGGCCGCTCCGGTGCGGTAGAGCGCGCGCAAACGACTCTCCGAGCTTCCTCACCTCACTACCGACCTAGCGCACCAAAGAACGAGCGAAAAGAGGCAGGATACAGCAAGATCCGTCGCGACGGAGCACTCCGGCGAGGTCGGAGCAACTCCGGCGAGCGATTCACGGCGCACGGCTGCTTCTCACCTCGGTAGAGCGCACGCAGGGGCTTACCGCGGCGACGGCGAGTGCGCTGGTGCTCTTGGCGTCGAGCTTGAAGCTCTGGTGCGGCCGGTGGCGAGCGGCGGGGCTTACTCCGGCAATGGCGCGCGGCGGAACTGCTGCTGCTGCTGCTGCGCGAACGGAGGGAGGAGGGAGAGGCGCGGGCGACAGAATAGAGGGAGGGCTCTGGGGGCGCGGGTCGGCGTCCCGACCAGGGGGTGGAGGTGGCCGGCCGCGGCGCGCCCAATGCCGGCGTACGGCCGCCACGTGGCCGTCGCTGGATGGGGCGAGGCGGGCGCCGCGCGCGGGAGATTGAGGGGAGGGGGAGGCAGGCCGGGCTGCTGGCTGGGCCGAAAGGGAGGCGGGGTTAGCCCAGCAGCGCCTGTCCCCTTTTCTATTTTTTTTTGAATTTCTTTTCTCAAATTCTTTCTAAATTAATTTGAACTATTTAGAAATCATTTTCACCCTTTTCCCCCAAAAGCAAAGTTGTTCCAAAACAAAAACCCTACAACTTTATTTTAATAAGCAAGACCAGATTCCAAATAGAATTTGAATTACAGATTAAAACTAGTTATAGGTTTTCAAATAAATTCATTTTAGGGATTTTTGTATAAATTCCATTTCTCAAATTCTATGGCTCCAAAAATTGCACAAAAATATTCTCAATTCTTTTTGCACACAATCCAACCTAGTTTGAATATTTCACAATTTTAGAAACAAGCATCATATTTTTAACATATTTAAATCACATAGAATAAAGCACATAAAATCACACTTTGGATGGATGACATGCTCAAGTGATGCTATGCTTGATGAGAATGCTTATGCATGCTTTGGTAAGACTAAGTGCATGCTTAACACCTAGGGTGTTACACCTTTTGCATGGTCTAAGTTTGAGGGTGTTGAAGATAGGTTCTCGTCTCAGTTTCATAGTGACTATTATTTATCTGTCTGCATGAAGAGCGGCATTCGTGGTCCCACTACTCCTATAATTATGCACAAGGCACCCACTTTGCTTTCGCTTCAAAGTCATCATCATGCAGAAGTAGATGCACTCATCCAGCGCCTTGAGGAATGGTGCATTTTGCCTCTTATGATTTTCAAGCATGATTGGAATTCTGAGATCCTTTGTCAGTTTTGGGCTACACTGTATATTGATGAAGAGCACAAGGTCTTGCATTGGATGACAGAGGGTCTTCATTATCGCTATGATTACCGTCAGTTTTATCACCTTCTTGGTTTTGACAGGGATGATCGAGTAGCACCTAGTCTCTATGATCTTTATCCCAATGTTGCAGGGAAGGATGATTTTGTGGAGGCAGCTCTCTATGTTGATCCAACCAGAGCGAATGGAAAGACAGATGGCTTGAAGCCCTACTTCTATGTGCTCAACAACTTGCTCAGGGCCACTATTGATCCCAAGATTGGTGATGCTACTACCGTGCAGAATCATGCTCCCACCATTCTTGTTTGTTTTGGACTTGGGAAAAGGTTTAGTGTCACAGATCTTATGTGGCGTCACATTCAGGAAGTTTCCCTCACCTCTAGTCAATCTTTCCCTTATGCTCCCTATCTCATGTATATCATTGAGCAAGTCACTGGTTTTGGTTTTCATCATGATGTCACTCATCCGGATTGGAATGTGAAAAGGTTGCAAGCCGAAGCTAGTAAAGGGAAAGAGCCCGCAACTGATGTAGGTGGCAGTGAACCTGAGTTGGCTGATGATGATGAGCCCCATGTCTCTTCGATGGATCCTCCTGCTAGTGCCTCCGATGGTCGTGGTCGTGGTCGTGGCAATGCCACTCGACATGTCCAGCAGTGCTTCATGTCTTATTTTTGCTACTGTTAGGCAAAGCAAGACAGGCGCATGCGGCGCCTTGAGGAGAAGGCCGGTCTTCCTCCTGCTTCTCCTCTCCGCCCCTTTCAGGATCCCTATCAGGAGTTTGAGCAGCAGGACTTTCAGTAGTCAGGTGCTTTTGATCCTTCTTATGGGGCTGATCTTCCTGCTGGTTACACTATGGAGGACACCAAGGCTGGATTTACTTTTTAGGATATCTTCAGTGGTGCTGATCACATCACCAGAACTTCCACTTCTCAAGCAGGACAGTCTACCTCTGCTGATCCTTTTGGCAAAACCCTTGTCGACTATGGCGACGATGATGATGATGCAGATGATGAGTAGTTAGCTGGAGTTTCTCGTGCACCTACCCTTTTTGGCACTTGCTGCCAAAGGGGGAGTGTTAGGCTTATCTTTGATGTAATAGGGGTAGTCGAACCTTTTTTAAATTTCATGTTTCTAAGTGTGGTGAACCATGTCGTAAACCTTTGTCTTTCGTGTGATGAATGATTGTAGGCTAAATCCTTCGTGTTTTATCTCTTTCTTTATGTTTAGCCCTCTTGCTGTGATGAGATGTTATCTAGAATGGTTATGATGAATAATCATTCAAATTCTTTTAACTTTATTCTTGTGATATATCTTGTCATGTGCATCATGCTTTTATTGCTTCACACACTTAGGCACCCCACGGATTGCAAAACTTAGGGGGAGCTCATTCTAAATGTATGCAATCTTGCTTATAATCAATATTCAAAACTTCAAAACTCATGCATACATGAAGGGGGAGCTCAACCTAAAGCTATGGAATTCAAAAGCTTAAATTCAACTCTTTACATCTCTTGTACGCCTAAGTTGGTTGTCATCAATTACCAAAAAGGGGGAGTTTGTAAGTGCATTCGCTCCCATTGTGGGTTTTGGATAATCAATGATAATCAACTTAGGGACTAACCTATTTTTCAAGTGCAATCTACAGGTAATAGCCTATTCGATGGAGTTGAATAAACACATTCCGTAACATGTAGCACCCTAATGTTTTGTGGACAAAAGTCGTTTCAACCTAAGGTCTTCAACTCCTTTCTTTTTATTTGGGTAATAGGAAACGCCGCACTATCAAGAGGGACATGAAACTAGTTGGCAAAATGGGGATAAAGAGTGCTCTCGTGGTTGCTCCTTTTAGCGAAGATTAGCTCGACCGGAAATTCCGGTCATACATACCGAAAGTTTCGATAACTCCAGGGACGCCTGCCCGTGTTTTAGCTTTCACTTCCGGTGGCTGACCGAAAGATTTGGTCATGAACCGGAAGTCAGTACAGTAGATCCTTGTGGAGTGTCTCGCATCTCAGCTCTCACTTTCGGTGGCTGAACGGAAGTCCCAGTACGGACCAGAAGTTCTGGTCCAGGACCGAAAGTCCGCGCGGTAAGAATTCTGCGGAGGGTCTCGCATTTCAGCATTCACTTTCGGTACTCGTCCGGAAGTTCTGGTACTTCACTGGAAGTTAGTGATAGTTCTTACTAACCTGACCTCACATGCCTTGTCTCACTTCCGGTCAGTGATCGGAAGTCCCGGTGTGCCTGACCTGGCACTAACCGTTAGTCCTAGGTGGACCGAAAGTTCCGGTACCTATCACCGGAAGTTCCGATACCACTCTATATATATACTTGCCCCCCTTTCTAACTGTTAGAGACATAGAAAATAACTCTCATTCTGAGCCTTCCAACTTGTCTAAGCTGTGACTCACCTACTCTCTCTCCCCCTGTGTCTCCGAACCTCAATCTTCGATTGTTTGAGCTAGGGAAGTGAGATTAGAGAGTGGGCGGATCGATCTACGACTTGAGCACTTGGACTCCCCCTTCTTGTAGGCTAGCTTTGTGTTTGTTACTCCTAGGTTTTTTGAACCCTAGTTGGCTAGGCGTTCTTCGTGGTTGTCCATGTTGATTTACTTGTGAGGGCACCCCGAAGCGTTTGTATTACTTCTTGATTCTTAGTGGATATCTTAAGTTGACCTGTGTGGTCGCTTGAGAGAGGAGACCTTCGTGGTCACACCTTAGTGGTCACCTCAACAACGAGGACGTAGGAACTCCTTAGTGGAGATTGCCAAACCTCGGATTAAATCTCTTATCTTACTATGGCGATGGCTTCGACCACCCTTTTTGCATCGTGAATTGTTGTCTTTCCTCTCTACTTCCTATTTCACAGGGTGGTGTTTTTAGATTCACAACTAGGAGTGGAAACGAAGCTTGTGAAGATCAACATCAACTTCAACAACCTCTAGGAGGGTGTGGTGATACTAGATCTGAATTCCCACTTGTCTTCTCTCTGATTTTGGTAGCACTTTTAGGAAACTGGAAGCCCAGGAAGTCTGCACCGGAAGTTCTGGTCAAGCTGACCAGAACTTCCAATCCAGACTACCAGAACTTCCGGTCTAGCTACTAACTTCGGCAAGTTCAAGTTTGTGAGTTTCAGATTTTATTAAAAGGCCTATTCACCCCCCCTCTAGGCCAATCAGGTCCTTTTAGTTCTTGAATTCACTCCCATTGTCACTTCTTATCTTCTTGATAGGAAGGTCAAACTCCTTTTGATCCCTTCTAACAAATGTATTCACTTTGTCCCTAACTTGGCACTTATAAAACAAGAAGAATACCCAAGTGAAATAGGAATAGTCATCAACAATAACAAGACCATATTTGCTAGGTATGCCAAAAAGATCCATATGGATCAACTTTGATGCTTAGGTAGGCAACCGGTCCAGAAAGATCCATATGAATAAACTCCAAAGTGAGGTACGCCATGTAACATCCCAGCCTGGCTTAGTAGGATTAATAGGATACTCATACCAATAAGTTGCAATTTCTTTTTCGGAAGCTCATGTCCAAAGAACTCTAAAGTTAAGCATGCTTTGCCTAGAGAAATTTAGGGATGGGTGACCGACCAAGAAGTCATCCTAGGTGCGCATGAGTGAGGACAAAGTGTGTAGAAAAGTCTAGTGTTGGTCCGAGGGCAGTCTATGGCTTACAAAAGCTACCACATGGTTATAGAATATGGTATCATAGACGACTCTCGTGGTTTCACGGGCATGTGTGTTGTAGTTGCGCAGGAATGGTGCACATGGCTGGTGTGGACCTAGAGTGGTCATACAACATGGCACATGCGCTGGCACTGGACATACGGATGTGGCCAAGAGAGGACATTCCTAGCTTGGGGTTGACTAACGAGGACGTTAGTCTCTTAAGGGATTGAAGATGTAACATTCGGGCCCAGGCTTAGTAGGATTAATAGGATACTCATACTAACAAGTTGCAACTTCATTTCTGGAAGCTCATCTCCAAAGAACTCTAAAGTTAAGTGTGCTTGGCCTAGAGAAATTTAGGGATGGGTGACTGACCAAGAAGTTCATCCTAAGTGTGCACAAGTGAGGACAAGGTGTGCAGAAAAGTCTGGTATTGGTCTGTGAGGGCAGTCCGTTTCCTACAAAAGCTACCACAAGTAAGCGGGTCTGGCCTCATGGAGGCAGGATGTTACACGCCAACTTGCTTTCTCGCTTGACAAGCACCACATATCCTATTTTTCTCAAAGTGAACATTTGTTAGTCCAAGGATGTGTTTGTCCTTTTGAAGTTTGGCCAAGTTTCTCATACCAACATGAACTATAGTCGGCGATGCCATAGCTAATCCATGCTAGATTTGGCCACTAAAGAGGTTTCAAGATTAGCTTTGTCCTTGTTGAGATCTACCAGGTAAAGCTTATTCTTTAAATGACCCATAAAGACAATAGAGGAATCCATCATTCTAAAGACTTCCACACCCATATCCATAAAGAGACAATTGTAATTCATCTCACACAATTGTGAAACAGACAACAAATTGTAACTCAATGAATCCACATGTAGTTCATTCGTAATTGAATGCTCAAGGGTTATAGCAACTTTACCGAGACTAATTACATCTCCCCTAGAATTGTCTCCAAAGACAATATTTTCATTTGAATCCATATTAGGGGAACAAGACGAGAACATACTCCTTTCTCTAGTCATATGGTTTGTACATCCACTATTAAGCACCCAACTTGAACCACCAGAGGAATATGCCTACCAAAACAAGTTTAGTTGCTAGATTTAGGTCCCCAACTAGACTTGGGGCCTAGCATGTTAGTTCCAAGAAACTTAGGAACCTAAATAGATGTATTTCTGTAAACATTTGCCCCTGTCTGACAAACTTGGCAACCACTTTGCCACTACAGTTGCTCTTCACAATGAAGCATGAAGTCAGCTTTATCGAAGTGGTTGTGCCTTTGGTTGGTAGGCATACCTATTCATGGTGCCCATACTATTCCTTTAGGATTTAGTTGAATCTGTTTCTTCTAGTACACCTTCTTCTTAGGATTAGTTTGATTAGGTACACGATCAGTGGCCTTCCCTTTCTGGTGGGGGGCAGCACTACCGTGCCCTGAGGGCAGCTTTGTCGCACTCTATGCAGGCCTATCTGTACCAATCTTTTCCTTCCTCTCAAACTAGACACACTCATAGCCATTTACTAACTTTCTTTCATTTGTCTTGGCTCCAACAATGTGCCCTAGCCCATGCTTGATTAAAGGATGCCTTCCTTGCTTGAATTTTGGTCCCTTTGATTCACTATAACTTTGTGACCTACTTGAGCCTTACCAATCAAGCAACCTTTGCTAATCACATCATTGATTCTAGCAATCTCCTTTCTCATAGCCTCCATGTTTGTAAGGTTAGTGGAATAAGTATTCGGATCAATATTGTAACATTTTCCACATCCTTGACTAGTGGAGGGAGTAGAGGTGTCCTTTGCCTTAGAGGACTATGAGTTTCTATCCCAAAGAACATTATATTGCAGCTCAAGTCCTTTGTGCTTTTCATTTAAGTCACAATACCTTTTCTTGAGAGCAATATTTTCCTTGTTTGTGATAGCAAGGTCACTTTGCTCTTTGGCCAAGTGTTGGCATTTTTTAGCATCATTACTAACAATAGACTTTTAAATCTATCTCCAGCAACGACGCCAAAAAATGCTTGTTGACATTCATTAGTGCAAACAGAAATATGAAAGATTTCGCTAGCACACAGAACAACATCGTAGCATTTTACCGTGAGTATTCTAGGTATCGTTATTTATATTTTACCACAGGGAAGATAGAGTTAAGAATCTGATAATTCACTATCATACATCTACTAACTCAAAGTATCAACTAAAGTAAAGCAGGGGTAAATGATATACTATAAGATAAATCAATTAAGTGCATATTGTTGGGTATTCTTAACATCATTACTAAAAGTAGACTAAGTTCTAAATCTAGCAACGGTGCCAAAAATGCCAAACCTATCCCTTACACCACTTAAGCCAAGTTGTCATCCCCAGCATGATATAAGAGACGCGGTATTGAAATATGCAATTGCTCTTCTAAATAAATAATGAATGGGATCTGCAAGCGCACAGATTAATACCGATGCAGCATTTTAACCGGGAAGTATTCCAGGTATCGTTATTTATATTTTTACCACTGGGAAGGGATTAATCAATCATCACTATTGATTACAGAATAGAATATGAGATTGAGTATCTATCATTGCATGTATAATTGAGAACATTATATCTAACTCTTCATACAGGGATAAGTGTCACATAAAAGATATATGAAATGATAATAGTGACAAGGATAACTAATCTGATCTAGCCACATAATAAATATGATAAGCACCTCAATTAGATACTCTAGAAAGTCATTAGCATGGTATTAGAACGAACTACAAGAATATTCCCTAAGTTATTCTTAACTATATAGTCTAGCATATCATAGTTAGTGCAAGCATACTTAGCAATCATTGTGAGACAAGACTACGCCCATGCATAGTGATATTAGCAAGGAATATGAGAAACATAGCAATCACTCCCCTGTAATAATGTTGATCTGCCAGCCCAATACACGAGAGGGGGACTATATAAGAATCAATGAAGCTGTCACTATCACGAACTACCCCACGATCTGGCATATTGGGTACAATCGCAGATAAATACGGTATAAGCACCACGCCTACACAATATCTATCATTTACCCATGGATCCGATGGATAAACGCTATACGATCCTAAGCATGTATATAGATCGTATCTAACTAAGCCAAGTACATAACTATGATAAACTAAGAACAATATAATCTTGAATATAAGCAAGTAGAGCAAAGTCATAAGCAATATATTGAAGTAGAACAAAGTCATATTCATAATATTGAAGAACAAAGATAACTAGAAAGCAATTAGAAGCACAATTAGAGAATTACCAAGAATCCTCCTGACAGATCCGGAAACCAATCGAAGATTGACTCCTTCTAGTTCTAATCCTATGTAGCTATGCTAATCTAGATATCTAATTGATGTGGTGGCTCTAATCTTGATCAGAGGCTTCTTCTCCCTTGATGGAACAATGAATTAGGGTTGAGAGGCTCTCCCCTCCAGGGGCCAGGGGGTCTGGTTTTATAGTCCCTTCAAGTGAATATGGGCCCTTGGATCAAACCGACATAGATTGTATGGTTTAGATTCATCCTTTAGGTCGGTGGAGATCTCCCGCAAAGCAGAGTCCTGATTGGACTCCAGAGGTGGGCGGGCGCCCTGACCAACTGGGCGGGCGCCCAGGGTCTGGCCCCATTTCGCCTCCGCTTCGGTCTCGTGGCTTCTGGAGTCTTCTAGATGTAAGATAATTGCGCAGCACGTTAATATCTTTACGTAATCTCGACATGTGGGCCTTTCTTCCATATTTCCTGATAACCCCCTGCAGAAATAGACAAACACCAAAACTCGTGGAATTCTGTCAGATAAAACCCTAAGTCTAGATCTTTATTTCATTTGGATCCTTTTCTTTGTTTATTTGATAATTAAATTTGATACTTAAGGACCGTCAACACATATAAGAGAATTCAATGATAAATGTATAGATAGTCATAGCGGGAGGACAACAGGAAAGATCAAGGTTCCTTTGTACTTCTCTATTACTTAGGTTCTATGTAAACAGATGATGAAAAGATATAGCAGTCACATAATGGCACTTTGGAGCAGCAAGTCCTTTCCGACTCTCAAAGAAGATTGGGAAGAAAGTAGTTGGGGAAAGGCTATCAAAAGCTCTACGAAACACCAACCCGAACATGGTGGAATACAAAGGCCTCATAGAGCTATCACCTCTAGGGCTACCACAACTATCCGTGGGATTGGACGCAAACTCAGGTAAACTATAGCCTAAACACCATGTCTACGCTAGTGTTTACTACTCTAATTACTATAGATAACTAGAGCACTCAATATGAGCGGAGATCCTATGCCAAGATATAACAACTATACTAATCATACATATAAAATGCATAAAGTAAATAGAGAATATAATATATTAAAGCATAAGTCTTACAAAGAATAAATATAAAGACATACCAAAACTCTGAAGAAGACTCCTCGAGATCCGGAAAATAGCTCTGCTCTCCCTAACCCCCGACTAGAACTAATTTACTACATTAGAATGTCTAGCCCTAATTCTCTAGAGAAGAGAGGTCATTCATTCGAGGGACGCCTCTACAACTCATAATGAGGATTCTCCCCAAGGGGGGTCACCCTTGTATTTACAGCCCCCTAGGAAGCACCACAGCCCTCAGATCAAACTGACCTAAACATGCCGTCAAGATTACTCCTCAACGGTGGTGGAAGCAGGATCCGTGAGCCGGAGCTTGATTGGCTACCAGGCTCAGGCGGCCGCCCAAGGTGGTGGGGCGGGCGCCCACCCCCTGTGGCCGTTTGGCGTCCCGTTCGTTCTCGTGCCTTCTTGAACCTTCTAGACTCCAAAAAAGTTTATTTTCAAGTGAAATTCATATTCCTTCATTCGAGACTCCAAATAGGGCAAATGATATATGGATTTTGATTGTCTTGACGAGCCCGTCACAATGGTGCAGTCCAATTCATCATTTGAGATACTTTTATTCAATGATTAGTTTGCCTTTAGCTCTTTTCCTATGTAACCCCTACCAAACATAGATGCACCAAAACTCGTGGAATTTGTAAGTTCAAACCCCTAGACCTATGTTGGTGAGCATCTTTTTGCAGTTATAGAAGTTATGTTGATAGTTAAAAATAGGAGTTAACTACCGTCAACAAACTCCCCCAAGCTTACCTTTTGCTCGTCCCTAAGCAAAGATAGACTTAGTGATGAATCAGGAGTTGCTACTATGCTTTCATGCCTCACAAGTACACATGCATTCAAACAAGGACTGTCCTCTGGATTAGAGTAAACTATTCTGACTCAAGACTTACCCATATTATCTTTCACCATGGGGCTTCAGTAGTTGAAAGACGAAACGGTTAAAAGACCAAACGGTTAAGTCGAGCACTATATTTCTCACTCTTTGATCAACTATTAGTTTGGAGTTTTTGCAATATTTTCAAATAAAAATCAGAGTTTCCTTGTATGACCCTTTTAAGTCTCTCATTTGTGGTATTTTTGGATCCTTACCAAGGCATGAATGATGTATGTCTTCTCTCTTCTGTTAGAATATGTGGTATTTGTAAGAGTAAGGCATAGTGAAATTGCCTTCTCTCTCTCACCCTACTTCTAATAGGCTTATGTGGAGCTTATAAGTGGGGAGACAGCTCAAACATACTTGCAAACATATATTGTATAGTTAAACCGTGAATCCAAAGAAACTAGTCATACAATCAAGTCATATGTGCATGTAAGTGCAGTGAATAAAATGAGTGATAAGAATGATGGTGAAAATGAGGGGTGATGACTAATGGTGAAAATCTAATTCTACATTTGCTCCTTACGAATATATACCTCCCTTATTTGGAACTCTATAAACTTTGGAGAGTACTTGGGCTGCTCATTTTTTTTTCTTGGGACATTTGTCCTCTTTCTCTTCTTCTTTTCTTTTCTTTTTTAGAGAACAGCCAAGCCTCTTGATGGAACTGTATCAGTAGAGAGTATTAAGTGAAGTAACTGGAGCTTTATTGGATGATGGAAAAAGGATAGGTTGGTGACATATATTTTTGGTGTTCACTCCCAGTGTAGGAGCAGAACATTTTCTGAGTGTATGCATGTGAATAGAGGAATGTGTACTCCTAGGGTGGGAGCAGCATAGGTGCGTGTTTCCTGGGTAGAAACAGCACAAGATGCATGAAATGTGTATATATGTGGGTGGTACTTCCAGGAACATAAGTAGCACAGAGTAAATGCAGTGTAGTGACTTATGAGGGTGTACTTCTGAGGACAGAAGCAGCATAGATCAATGGATGGAGAGCATATAATATTGATTTTAACTGCATGACTAATTCCTAAGGGTCAACACAACTTAACTATACACAATGCCCACAAGTAGTACATGAAAGTGGATGACTTTCCTAATCTAGTAAGCATGTATATTTGACTGTGGTAGGAATTTTGAACTCTCGTCATATAGGAACTCATCATGCAGCAATTTAACATTTTCAAGATAAATTCTCCAGAACTCTAGCATCTCTAGGAACAAGATGGGCAGCAGCTCAAAACCTTCCCATATCATATCCGTCAACTACCTAGACTTAGATCAAGCATTCGCTACCCACAAGTTTAAGGTTCAGAGCAAATATCAAATCAAAAAAGTTATGTCCAAAACTCCAAAGAGTTCAAGGTTGAAAACTGGGTACTTAAAAGAAATTATGGCAGAGCAACTATTCATCATTTCCATATAAGAGGTTACTCAGTGGGGTTCATTTTAACAAGCAAATTCTTCAAATACTCTCCTAAATTTTATTTAGCAAATTTAATGTCAAACAAAAAGATAGATATAGATATAAATAAATAAGGAAATCTTTATTTGAGTTTTCTATGGTTATGCATCTCTTTATTTGGTTTGGGTTAACATAGCACACTTAATAAAATAAATAAGCTAGTGATACTTAGCTGGATATACGGGGGTGCTCTCCCCCAAGCTGGATGTTGACATAGTCTATTGGTGTTGCTGATTGGCAGTGAAGGTGTACTGGTCCTCCTAGAGTGTTAGGGATGATGACTGTTGAGACAACACTCCGACTGTTGAAGACAGCACTCCGACAGGGACAGGATGTCCTTCTGCCTGTTTGCTCTTCTTGATCCTTTAAATTCTGGGAAGCTCAAATAAACAACAAAGCTTGTAGAAATGATTAAGTTTTAGTGTTAAAACCTCTAAGCCTTGGTTGTCTAGAACCTTCTTAATATATTTATCTTTTAGCAGGATCATATATTTTTATACTTTTTATATTTATGATATGTAGATAGGAAAATAAATATGCTGAAATTTAATTTTATGCCACCACAGTAGATAAGTGTCTGGGTTCTTGCATCACACATCAAATACATGGGGCTTAGAATTTTCTAGATTGCATGACATATTTTTATTTTCTTTTTCTATTGCAGAAATGGTAAAGTAGGTGTGCAATTAATTATACATTTAAGGGAAAGTAAATATGCTGAAGAAAAATTATGCAATGCTAAAAAGGAAAATGTTGATAACTACCAAGTTGCAAACTGGTGTGTGATTTAGTTTGTTGTGGCTTTTTGAATTAGATTCCAATGGAATACGAAGGCTAGTACACAGATTGGATGCTAGATGCCGCTAATGTTGAGTCTACACCTATTCAATGCACTCAATCGAAGACCTAAAAGAGAAGACCAACTATGCGCAAGATGAAGATATCTAGCTTTGCCTTTCTTAGGAGAATGTTAGCTCCAATTGTTGGTAATGAGTAGCCGGGCAAGGCATATTGGTCAAGAATCACCCAACATTTCCATGCCAACAAGACCTTTGAGTCTAATAGGAATGCATGTTCACTTGAGCATAGATGGGGCACAATTCAGAGGGAGTGTATGAAATTTCAAGCAATTTTTTAGGATGTGGAGCGTCAACACCCAAGTGGAGTACCATACCAAGAGCATGTAAGATGTTTCATTCTTCATGTTCTGTTCTTCACTTGTAAATTGCTGCTCATGTGACTTCATCCTTTAGTTGATTATTACATACTCTTCTGTAGAATATGAATTACCATTCGACCTCCAGTATTGTTGTTAAATGTCCGTTGTTACCCTGAAATTGCTGCAGTTCAAGTGGTGTACATGTTCTTAGCATTTCTACACCTTTTGTCAAAGCCTCAGTGCTGCATGCATCACATGTTTTCTTTCTGCATAAATCCTTTGCACCTAACCAGATCTTTTTTCTTCATGTTTTATTTCTTGTTTGTGTTCCTACTTAAAAAGTTCACATAACCCATTGATTTTTATAATGAAAATAGCTGTTGGAAGCAACGAAAGAAGAAAGGATTTCCTTTCCTTCATTGTTGTTTCAAAGTGAGAAACTTAGCCAAATTCCAGTCAATGAATCCAAAGGAGAAGAAGATGGCTAGCAGTGCCAAGAAACAAAAGACTAGCAATGCCACATCTTCCAACCAATCCTTGTTGATGAAACCGAAGGTATGGAGAGCCCACAAACTCCTGATTCATCTCAACTGTCACAAGGACAAAGGCCTATGAGAATGAAGCGTGCAAAGGAACAACTCAAGACCAAGGGAGGAGATGATGGTTCATACAAGAATGTGGTTCAGGAATTGTTTGAGGAGGAAAAGAAGATGAAGGATTTGAGGTGACAAGAGGCCAAGACAATTCAGGAGCATAGGATATCTATTGAGGATAAATGGTTGATGTGGGAACAAGAGCAAAAGATAATGTTTTGTGATGTCAGCACTTCATATAGGCTCAAATCACGGCACATAAGATGGCTCTCCCAAAGCGTTGGTGGTTCCATTGGTAGTCATAATGTAGGAGATGGACTTGGTGGCAATCCATCTATTTAAGCTTTGTTTTGTTATGTTCCAATTGTTGTTATCGTACTTTATTTAAGTATTTTTGAACTTTGTAGGATCCTATATTCTATTTATTATGTTTGAACTATATGCTTTATTTTGACCTTTGTTTATCATGTTCCAATTAATTATGTTTGAAGTATGTTTTTTTTTAGGAATTTGAAGTATGTCTTATTTGTGGCTAAAATACTTTTGGTTAAATTGTAGAGGAGAAATGAAGATTATAGAGGGGCAACATGCATTTGTGAGAAAATAAAATAGGTAATTTGTTTTAGGTAGTATTGATGAAGATGCTCTTATGTTCTGTGTTTGGCACCAATATATACCTTTTAAACTATGCATTGCTAAGAATATAAACAAGTTAACAACTAACTTAGCAAGTTAGCTTTTTCCTAGACTTTTGAATAACTTATATTTTAGGATGGATAGAGTTTGATGGTCAGAATTAGAATAATTGAATAGTTTAGGAATCTAAATTCGCAATTTTATAGTTTGAGAACCTAGATGAAAATAACATAATACTTTGGGGATCTCGATACAATAACTCTAAATGAAATAACATTAAATATTCGTCAAATTCAAGTATTATCCAGAATATTATAGTTTGGAAATTAAACCGGCTACGTCTCTTTTCAACAAGAATTAATACAATCGACAGCAGTTTTGAATGAAACGATCATTAAAAAGTTACTTTCTTCTTGGAAACTATAAAATCTTGTTCCCTTAAATCTTTCGTCTGACGCATCGAAATTACTTTAGACCTGTGCTTTCTTCTTGGAAACTTTGAAGGACTGTGTTGCACGTGTTCATGGTACGGGCATCTAAAATGTTGTGGTTCCAAAGTTTAATCATGAAGAAACGCCAGCCCCTATTCATTAAGAAAACAAATTGTAATCAAATAAATAACAATACTCGGTAGTAAAAAGATTGACTAATCCACTTCCAAATCATCCACTTACCACAGTTGAGCAGGGTTCTGTACAAGTTGTCGTCCATGCAACTGAGAGAATGCCTCACAGGCCCAAGGTATATGACCATCCGCTAGCACTCTGCAATTTTGATTTTCTAAAACAATTAATACGAAGATCAAATAACATGGCTAGCAAATCCAATCCAAGTTGGATTTACATATAGAAAAGAAAACAGTAAATTCATCAGTTTGTCTAGACAGGACTGAAAAAAAAAACAAAGCATGTCAAAAAAAAAAGCATGCTTAACACAGAAACATAATTAATTATAAAGGTATGAAAGAATCGTTTAAGATATGAAAGAAATGGCTAATCTTATATCTACAACGCTAAATCTAAAGCATCTCAAAGTAAAGCACATTTTCCAATATTTCTATGAAAACATAAATGCTGTTAATATTTTGGTGCTCAGAATTTGACAAATTTGAATAGAAAATCTGATCATCCTATTGTGGTTGCTGCCTATTTCACCGTTTCCTTGACATTGTAGAATCGTTGTCTCAGACACCTTGGTCTCGAGACCCAATCTAAATTAGTGGCTTGAAATAAGACCTTTAGAGATTCATTGTGTCATGCTTGTCAGCGTGAAAACCCGTGCTTCCCATGTATTTGATTTAGTGCATTATGCCCTCTGGACTTCCCCCGTTCCTAAGTGTCATTTAGTACCCCCTAAAGT